>NC_068367.1:46561510-46716510 GCF_020536995.1 Dreissena polymorpha
TTTCCATTCATCCCTTAAAATATGATAAGATTAAAACGAATTGGTTAACGCAACACCGCAATCTCCACCGACAAACCATTCATTGTTAATGTATTTAAACCTGACCCATTTCTTTATTTAAATAATCTCATCATTATTGTATTCTTATTGTGAATTTAATATTGAGCAATTGTATGGTCACTGGATTTATGCAATAACAAACTAATAATTATGTTTTTGTAATTGCTCACTGCAATAAATGTATATAAATGTATACATATTAATTATAACAATAACTTAACCGTAATTTTTAGTATCAATAAATTATTTTTTATGAATACAAAACGGGATGTAGACTTGGCGGCATTTGTTCAATTTGTCAAAAATATTTTGTATACCTATTATATTTTTATTATCGATTACACTGGGCGTTTTATTGAATGCATATATTCAAATCGAAACGTCTTCCACTATGAGCAAATGGGTACACACAAATAACAGCTACATGCCCCTTTTAAATCGTCCTTGTAACACAGCGAAATTAATTCAAATATTATCATTATCGAATTTCCTATTCGAAAAAGAATTAATGTAAATCAAATAGATAATTTGATCATACATACAATTTCATTTAAGACAGACAGACAGACAGACAGTTTATTCCGACTTATACACAAGTACATCGTCTTAATACTAAAGTATATACTCTTTTTTTTCTGTCACGTAACTAGGTATAACAACACAATATTAAATAACATAAAATACACATTTACGAGTACAATTACTTTTTTTTTTTTTTTCATTTATTTTTCACATTTCTTTACATTGTAGTTTACATCCATAATTACTAGAATACGGAAAAACATAAGAAAGTGTATGATAATAATGTACATTTTGAACTATAACATATCAAATATTTAGCGTATGCGTGATTATATTTTAAAAATTGTTTACATTGCCAATGTTAGATAAAGAGCTTTGTGATTTATAGCAAAAACATAAAACTAATAACTATGTTTACTAAACATAGAGATTTTATATCTAGAAAAAGTAAAGAAAATATTTTACAACAAGATTTGTTTCAATGGAATTGTTGTAAGTATTTGTTATTGTTTTTAGAAGGATTTTTTTTTTTATTAAATTGTTTTGCCATAAAATTTGTCTGGGTAGCATTATTTGTGGTTTGTAGAATGTATGATTCACCTAAATTGAATCCATTTTTTTTGGTGTTGTTCATATTTATTTTTTACAAGGGCAATCTCAGATTCAATTTTTATTCTCGTATTTAGGTATTCAATAAAGTGAGGAAAGGTTGGTATGCATTTTTTGTATTTCATTTTAAATATAAAAGATTTTAATAGTATCACAATAAAGTTAAAAACATCAGAGTGTAGTTTTTTCTCAGTGCATCCAAAGAAAGCATGAGTTTTATTTATTTCAATTAATATGTTTTGACTGGCAAGAAACGTTTCCATCTTTTTCCATATTATTTGAATGTGTTGACACTCCCAAAATAAGTGGTCTATTGTTTCGATATGTGATTGACAGAAATCACATAATGTGCTGTTGCTTAGTTTGCATTTAAAAAGATATGTGTTTGTGGGGACGATTCGCATGATAAATTTATATTGAAAGCTGCGTAAAGACATGTCGATGGTTGAAATGTGGGGAACAATATGGATTTTTTTCCAAGTGGTTGAGTCTATATCGGTAAAATTCGTGTTCCATTTGTTTTCAAGAATGTCATTGTCCTCGTTTTGTAACTGAATATTGTATATGAATTTATTAGGATATTTTGTTTTGATTATTGCTTTTGACAACGTTTCGTCTGGTTGATTGATATCGAGGTCATGAATGCTTTCTTCAGTTTTATATTCTTTTGGGATTGATGTGATTAGGGTATTGAATTTCATAAAATCATTGTTATTGATGTCGTAGAGGTATTTAATGTTTTCAAAATTATACATGGTTTTATTTCTAAAGTCAAAAAGTTGATATACGTATTTTATCCCTCTGTCATACCAATCGCGATAAAATAATGTTTTTCCGTTTGCTGTTATTGACTTGTTATTCCATATTATTTCCTTATTGATGCGTTTTTGTGAATGTCGTGACTTGTATATTGTATTTGCTGCAGACCACGATGTAATGACGTCGTGGAAAAAAGTGTTACCTCCGCTTATTTCTGTTATAGTTTTTTCACTAAGTTCGCTTTCAAAAATTAGTTCGTTTCCATATTTATTTAATATCAAGTCCCATAAAAGTTTCCATTTACCACAGTTTTCTGAGTCTAAATATCTTTTTATCCAGCTACTTTTTATTGAAGTTAAGAATTTATTAATGTTTGTAAGGTTTAAACCACCACTTTCATACTTTTTATATAAAGTTTTTCTTTTGATTTTGTCCGGCTTGTTGTCCCATATAAAGTTAAATATACTGTTTGTTATACTATTCAGTATTGAGCTCGATGGGTTTGGTAAAACTGAAAATGGGTAGATTAATTTTGGCAACGCAAAAGTTTTAATGGCAGTAATTTTGCCCATTAAGGTAAGTTTCCTGTGTTGCCATTGTTTTAAACATGTGTTAAACTCATTTAGCTTTGGGATTAGATTATTTTGTAAATTCAACTCACTTTGGTTACAAAAAGTAATTCCTAAAGTTTTTGCTTCTTGAGATGTCCAAATAAAAGGTCTTTCATTGCAGAATTTGATGTTGGTTTTGTTCAAGGATCCAATTCGTAATATCGTTGATTTCGCGGTATTAAGGTTTAGGCCTGATATCTTTTTGAATTCATTTAGGGTTTCCACCAATGCTCTAAATGATTGCTCGCATCCATTGATGAAAAAAGTTGCGTCATCGGCGAAGAAGGTTTGTTTTATTTCTTTTCCCAATACATTTATTCCTTTAATTTTGCTATTTTGCTCAATGTAGTTTGACAATAGTTGCAAGCATATAATAAATAATGTGGATGATAATGGACAGCCTTGTCTGACTCCTTTTTTTATTTCAAAACTATCTGAAAGATGCCCATTGTTTATGATTAGACTTTTTATGTTAGTGTAAAATACTTCGACCCATTTAATCAGGCTTGACCCAAAATTCAATTTCTTAAGACATTTTAGTATAAATGAATGGTTAAGGCTATCAAAAGCTTTTTCAAAATCTGCAAAAAATAACAGTCCAGGTTTTTGTTTTACATTTAAGTGTTCTATTACATCAAATATCAAACGGACATTTTCTCCAATGTATCGATTTTTCATAAATCCGGTTTGGTCAAAGGATATAATTTCAGGTAGGCATTTTTTAATTCGGTTCGCGATGGTTTTTGTAGCAATTTTATAGTCTGTATTTAATAAACTTATAGGTCTCCAGTTTGCGAGATAATCTAAATTTTTTCCTGCTTTAGGTAGAAGTGTGATAATACTTTGTTTTTGCAACTCAGTAAGTTCGCCTTTACCAAACGAATAATTTATTGAATTTATAAAATAGGGCTTCAGCGTGTTCCAAAACATTTTATAAAACTCGACTGTTAGGCCATCTGAACCTGGGCTTTTGTTGTTACTCATTTCTAACAGTGCGATTCCGCATTCATATTCGTTAAGTTTTCCTTCACACAATTGTTTGCTTTCGTTGGTTAATGTTTTAATTTCAGTGCTGAAAAAAATGTTGTTATCATCTTTTTCTTCTGGTAAATCATTTTTAAACAGGTTTTTATAGTATCTTACTTCGGCTTCCATGATTTCATCCTTTGTTTTAAGTGTTTTACCATTTTCGAGAAGTGTATTAATTGCTTTTCTTTCGGCATTTCTCTTCTCTAGGTTTGCAAAATAGGCTGTATTATGTTCATTGTTTTCTATTTTGATAGCTTTAGCTCTAAGTATTGAACCATTTATTTTTGTTTCATAAATTTGTTCTAGTTTCAGTTGTTTTTGTTTGATTAATTCTGAAAGCTCGTCGTTATTGTTATTTATATTATTATTATTATTATTATTATTATTATTATTATTATTATTATTATTATTATTATTGCAAACCATTTGTTTTTCGATCAGGCGAATCTCCTCTTCCAATGTGTTTTCTTCTATTTGGGTTTGTTTCTTTTTGTAGGACGTATATTTAATAGTTTCATTTCGTACAGTACCTTTTATAATTTCCCAAATTGTATTCGGATTTGAGTCTGGGTTAGCATTTACCACATCGTTTATACTTATCTTAATCTTTTCTTGATATTCAATATCTAATAAAATAGAGTTATTTAATTTGAAATAACCTGGGCCTTTTCCTAAAAGAGATTCGTTGATTGATAAATATACTAGAGAATGGTCGGTTTTATATCCAGGTTTTATGCTACATATATTGATTAAGTTACATAAGTTTTCAGATATCAGGAAATAATCAAGTCTACAATGTATTGGTGGTTTTGTATTTGAATGCCAGGTATATAGTAATTTTTCTGGGTGTTTAGTTCTCTAAATATCTGTTAGTTCGCATGTCGATATTATATTTAGAAGAATATTTCTGCATTTTGAGTGTGTTTTATTACTTCCATTCTTCTTATCTATATTTGTGTTCAAGACAGTATTAAAGTCTCCACCTACGATGTATGATTTTTCATTATGCTTGAGCAGGTAGTTTTGTAGTGTATTAAAAAGTGTTATGTCGTCAGAATTTGGTCCGTAAACGTTAATTAATGTGATAATTTTATTTTGAATTTTAATATCGGCAGAAAGTAATCGACCCTCTATAATTTCTGTGCTTTGGATAATTTCTATATTGCTTTTAGGATGAATAAAAATCCCAACCCCTTCGCTGTTTGTTTTATTTCCACTATAAACGAATTTCCCGGGCCAATCCTGTTTCCATTTTTCAAAATTATCTTTTGATAAGTGGGTCTCCTGTAGCATGTATATTGAGTGATTTAAACCTTTAAGCCATTCAAAAATGTGTAATCTTTTGTTTTTATTGCTTAAACCGCGAACATTAACTGTTGATATTAAGGATTCCATCGATGATTGTTTATATAGTGTGCATAGTTTTTATGGCAAAACAATTGTTGTGTGAACGCATATTGCGTTTTTATATTGAGATAGAAAGAAATCATTTTGTATTGTGGTCGTAAAAACGTAGATCGTCTTATTGTGTAAAAACATTATTTACTAGTGCAAAATGTCATGTTTAAAATTACACATGAAATGTTTGCAAATTATTGGAGGTAGTTCAATAGTAAAATGAGATGGATGTAGAAAAGATTTGTATCAAAAAGTAAAAAACAAAAAAAAAACAAAATGATAACGTAGAAAAGGAACGTTAATACACAAATTAACACGATAAATGTGACAAATAGAACAACAATAGAAAACGACTATGCATACACGTTTTAAGTATCCCTTTGTCCATGACAAAATGCGAAAAACAAAAGTGGACAAAGAGATCATAACGTGTTCTGCTAAAATGCATGCCTATCTTTACCTATTTTCACACCATTTTCTTGGTAGGGATTTTTGTAACAATTGTTTGCTCTAATTGTTTTATTCCAAGAAAAAAAATGTATAGGTAGTTAGAGTTTTCTTGATAGTTTATAATTAAGGCATGTAAATTATATGTTTTATAAGCCTCATTTGACGCTATGCCATGTTTTAATTTACATAACGTAAATTACATTGTTTGTTGCACTAATAATCATGTAAAAGAAAGGTAGTTAATTTGAATGTTCGTATAAGTAAACAATTTATTTATAATTAAATCTAGATTTCAAATTAAATTTAATGAATATAAAAATATGAAAGTACTTTGGATATTTGCTGTTACAGACATATTATAAACATACAACATCAGGTTTTTTAACATCGTTGTTCTTGATAAACTTTATCATATATTGTAGTGCATTTAATTACAATGGTATATTAGTGCGCATTTTTTAGAGCGCTTGTTGTTTTTAATACATAACATAAGTTTCTAACAATAAATGTTACATTATGGCTACGCCGCATGTAAAGTGTCACCTTATTTATAGAGATAAAATAGTTGTATTTACATAACGTAAATTACATATATTGTTGCACTAATAATCATGTAAAAGAAAGGTAGTTAATTTGAATGTTCGTATAAGTAAACAATTTATTTATAATTAAATCTAGATTTCAAATTAAATTTAATTAATATAAAAATATGAAAGTACTTTGGATATTTGCTGTTACAGACATATTATAAACATACAACATCAGGTTTTTTAACATCGTTATTCTTGATAAACTTTATCATATATTATAGTGCATTTAATTACAATGGTATATTAGTGCGCATTTTTTAGAGTGCTTGTTGTTTTTAATACATAACATAAGTTTCTAACAATAAATGTTACATTATGGCTACGCCGCATGTAAAGTGTCACCTTATTTATAGAGATAAAATAGTTGTACCAGCTGTGTAATAATAATTTAGGCATGTATCTGTTATATTTTATAGTGCTCATTTTACTTTATGCTTTTGATTTAAATTAATTATTGTGTTGCATTAGTATCAATGTAATTGAAGGGTAGTTAATTTGAGTTTTTCGTATAAGTAAACAATTTATTTATATTTGAGTCTAATTGCATTTAAATTTTAAAGTATACAAAGTTTAAACATTTTTAGTTTCTTATTGTAGTATTTTGAATATTTATTGTTACAGAAATATTATAAAACATACAACAGCATGCATTTTTTTTATATCCTTAAAAAATTACAGCAACAAAACAACAACAACAGCAGTATGTCTGTATCCTCTTACAAATTTCAAAAATAGAAGATTCATTTACAATACTACGTGGATGACGCAAATAAGTTGTAAAAATGCAAAACAACATGGAACGACAATTCTGAATATGCTTAAGAGAAAAACAATGCAAAAACACTGAAAAATAACTGATGCGCTGTGAAAAAAAAAGTGTTACCATATCAAAGTGCCACATCATACTATTATATTCGCGCTTCTTTTTTAAAATAAGTAAGTGTATACAGCAAGCACTTTTTTTAAAAAGCGTTTTTCGATAATTTTCAAGTAATTTCAAACTCTCAGTTCGTATTATTTGTATTCGTATAATATACTTGCATGATCGATTAAAAGCATGTTCGATACAGCGTGCTTCAATTTGGTTCAGACAACAACTTACAACCAGAGTATAAACATTGGTTATATTTCTCACGTACTGTTAACTTTCTACGTGATAGGTTTAACCAATGACAGTTAAATATGTTTACTACACATTATGTGTTTATATGGTGATAGGTTTAACCAATGACAGTTAAATGTGTTTACTACACATTATGTGTTTATATGGACCGAGTATATACACATTTGTATATAACGTTATCTACTCGTTTACAACTAAACATTTATATATACGTTTACGCCCATACTACATGTATATATATAACCTTACCTTCTTTTTTACAACTATTCATGTATATATATCTTAACACTCATACACGTTTTAACACGCATGCGTTTAAATTAAGTTACATTAAATGTTTAATATATCAATTTTAATTAATTATTAAATTATAATTATTGAGACTAAAACTTAATATATAGCCATGCCCACTTGTTTTACACTAAGCATGTCTGTACACATTAACGCACATACACGTTTATACACGATTTTTGAGCTACATTTAATATTTGTTTCCATTTTGATATTAATTCATCAATACCATTCTAATGCTATTGTTAACAATATAAGTATAGCGTTATGAGATATGTCATACTTTGAAGAAGTTTTATTATCGATTATATTCACTAATTTGTCAATGTATATACATGATTATGATATTTTTACAAACTGGCATTCGTTTGAGCTGGGGTTACAAAATATGTGTATGAACTATATGCTGGATATAATCAGCCAAAGTGCAGCGGATATTATCTACGCTTGACGTGTGTGTCTGTTCAACGCTCTGCAATGTCATCTCGGTTCATCTGTATACTTCAGCACAAAGATAAGGTTATGTTTACATGTTCATATCAATGAGGTTTCTGTACTGGGCAAACTGGATCACTCGTATGTCCCCACTTGCACTTTTATGGTGTACTTTCCCGTCCCACGACCAGACTGCTTCTTGGTCAGATTTGGTCCTCTTTATTGCCATAAGAACTTTCTGGTTGATTTGAGTCAAATCCTCATTTAAGAAGATGTCAGTCCCTTTAAATTCTCGTCTGTTTGACATGATGGTATTTCTTTTCAGCCTTGATACGAATTTTACTATAATAGGACGTGAATGACCGTCTTTGGGTTTTCCTAATCTGTGGGCGATATCAATGTCTGATTCTTGTAAGTTTATCTTTGGGAATTTTTCGTTCAATATATGTAAAATCTTATTGGTGGTTGTTTCAGCAGATTCATTTGTGTTTTTCTCTAAACTTTCAGAGATACCAGAGATGCGTATGTTGTTTCTACGCCCGTATTGTTCGAGATCGTTTAATTGACCAGTTTTATCATGCAGGATTTTCTTTAAGTTTGTGATGTTTTGGGCTTCATCTTCTTTAGTTGTCACTAATTGTTTTTCTAGCTGGTTTATTTTACTTTTGAGGTTGTCATTCTCTTTCTCCTTTTCGAAGAGCTTGCCTTCAAGAATATCAAGCTTGTGCATTACAGATTTTAAAATATCGTCTTTCATGAGGGTAATTGTATCCACAATGACTTGTTTAAGGGCTGAGTTTGTTCCTGAACAAAGGTTTGTAATCTTTACGTTTATTGCTGCCAATTCCTTTTTTATGTCTGTTTCTGCCATGGTCACTTCAATTTCTTCTGTAATGATTTCTTGTGTTTTACCTTTCTTTTTCTTTTGTTTAATTGTTTGTTTGTCTTTTTGTTGTTGTATACTGGTGTCTAATTCACTTCCACTGGAATCACTATGCTTTCTTTTGGATATATCTGACATCTCTCTACATGTGTTTACATTTTAATTTTGCTCAGTATAGCTGAACATTTATTGTGCGTGGATTGAGTGTCATAGGGTACTAGAGCATGAATATCTCGTGCACTTCGAGTTTTCACTGAGCAATGCTGTTTACAAAATTACAAATGGCTATCCATATACAACCTACGTTTTCCGACCATCGTTTGTTTATGCTGACTTTACTGTCATTTTCATGTTTTCTGTACTGTATAAAATGAGTAAGGTGTTACCGGTATATTTGTCGTCCAGTACAATCCAATTTTCACTATTTATGTATTCTATAAATCACTTAATTTCGTATATTTTATAAGCTTTGAAAAACGCGACTTATCACTTCCACGCATGCGCAGAACCTTACAATTACTTATAAACTATCAAGGTGGTAATAAAATGTATTGAACAGTATTATTTAAAATCGAATTTCTAATAACAAGAGCTTCTTTGATATATTTACATACATTGTAAATAACTGATTTATCACAGGAAAATAATAACTTTTGGAATTTATATACTGATGGGTTAATATAAAATATACGTTTTAAATATTTTTTTCTTAAATCCGTGTAACAACGGTATATACATATAAAATGGTATTCATCCTCTAAATCAACATAAACAATAGCGCTCATTTCGTGGTATGTTATTTTGGGCGTATCTGCCCGTTTGGATTCTCAACGGATGCGCAGAGACTCTTAATCAAAAAAATAATCGCAAACGACTGGGAACTAAGTCTAAATATGCTTCATAATCAAAACAGCTTTTAATAACTTTGTACATCACTAAAACAGAACTATTATTCAATTTACCGTACCACTCTTGTTTAAAATTATCAACAAGTCTACATTTGAATTCGCTGATAAAACTATTAACTTGTACAACATTTTGATTTTCAAAAACATAACTAAATCCATAATTATTTAACAAATTCTTTACATTTGAGACCCAGTTTCTACAACCTTTATTACAATCAATCAAGGCTTGTTAGTATACCGTTTGCATTATGATATTCTCTTTGTTGAGAACCTTAAATCAATATTTAACAATTTTAACAAATCTGTTTACATACAATGGGAATCTACCTAATTCTCCATAAACAGCAACATTACATGTATTTATTTTCACCTATAGCAATCGTTTACAAAATTTCAAATGTTCAATATCATCTGACTTGGTGAAGCCCCATACTTCTGAAGCATAATTTAGTTTAGTTTAAACATATTTATTTAAGCTCGATTGCATCGAAAGCCGAAGGCTTATATAAACGCTCTCGAGTCCGTTTCCTGGGCCTAGAACCAGTACTTGGTGTCTATGGGGGAGATCTAAAGAACGCTCCCACAGTGGTGATCGAACCTGTGATCTCCCGGTCGTTAGGCGGACACCATATCCATTACACCACGGCGACCTTTAAATAAAGCATAATTTAATATAGAACCCACAAATGAGTCAAACAACTGACAAAATATTTTTGGTTTTATGTCAAATTCATTGCATTTAAACAATAATGTATTCATGGCTTTAAGGGCTTTACCAACCAAATGCTCCTGAGTAAGTTTTAAACTTCCGGTATAATTTAACACTGTGCCTAAATAATTAAAGTTGTCAACCACTTCAATAACATTACCATTGTATGTCCATTTTTCGTTATCTTTTAGCCCGCCCCTCTTCCGAAAAACCATTATTTTTGTTTTCGCAGTGTTTACATTTAACCCCCAAGAATTGCAATATAAGTATAAGTTATCTAAATGAGTTTGCACTTCAGCTGGTGATTTGCCTAAAATAGCCATGCCATCCGCAAATAATAATACAATTAACACAATATCTTCTATATAAAAGCCAGAGTTAATGCTATCTTGTAGGTAGAGTTCAAGGTCTTCAACAAATAAAGAACTAAATCGGTGACATTACCTCCTCCCCTTGTCTCAGGCCAACAGCATAACTAAAATAATCTGAGTAAGATGAACATGATTTAACACGAGACTTGACATTTGAATACATATCCTTAACTATTCTAAGCAATTTGCCTTGAATACCAGACTTATACATTTTCAGCCATAATGCATTACGGTATATACTATCGAAACATTTTAACATGTCGACGTAAATAACATACAAACGTTTATTTCCATTTAAATAATTTTGAACAATTGACATCAGTATAAAAATAGCATCAAAAGTCGAATATCCTTTCCGAAATCCGAACTGCGCATCCGAAATAATAGTATTTTCATTGCAAAAACTTTCGATGCGCTTATTTAAAATCGTGGAAAATAATTTTGAAAAACAACTTACTAGAGTAATCCCTCTATAGTTATTGACATCGTTTACAGAACCTTTTTTATGCAAAGGGATTATAACCCCTTCTGTCCACTTATCGGGAAAGAAACCCGATACAAAGATACCGTTAAATAAGTCACACAAATGGGAAGATAAAATATCAGCACATTCAATAAAATATTCATTCAAAATACAATCACTGCCAGATGATTTATTACGTTTTAAATGTTTAATTGCATACTTAACTTTTTCAACAGATATAGGTACATCAAGTTCAGGAAATGTTGAATTTTCTGTCTGTCTGTCTATCTGTCTGTCTGTCATTAACAAATTATCAATTCTCTTATCTCACAATGACCTATTATATAAAATGAGTTTCATTAAACTACTTTATTCGGGAGGGTGGGACTGGGGAATTCAAATTTTTTAACGCTGTGTGTTCCACTCTTACAAAACAAGTATGAACTATTTTTCGAAAACCCGTGCGCTCGAGTTAGCAATTCGACCAATCATAAAAAAGTTGACAGTGAACATCGCTCAACCTTATTTTTAGAAAGATATAGTGAGAACTTGTAAACAGAATTAACTTGCGTCATAAATTAAACATTTTAATTCAAGATTAAAATTAGCCAATTTCTTTCCTTAAGTTTTCCTCAGTGAGAATTTATATAGAGCAATAACTACAAAGAATGACAAATTCAATAATAGTTAAATTTGTATTGTCCTTGTAACACAGCGAAATTAATTCAAATATTATCATTATCTAATTTCCAATTCGAACAAGAAATAATGTAAATCAAAAAGATAATCTGATCGTACATACAATTTCATTTAAGGCAATTATAAGTCACATGTAATAATTCATAGAATATTCATGCAAAAGCCAACATAATGCCAAACACACACAAACAAAAAATACAATAAAAGCAACACAATCAAACAATAGCACATAATAACTTATAATAAGCGTGTCCATTAAATTACTGAAATAATATAAAGCGTGCAAACTAAAGCAGCAATGACAGACAACCTATAGAACTGATCATATATAAACATCTAACGACAACATGCATTTTCTTACCTACTGTCTTTACATGACTGCACAATGAATCAGTCTATTCTGATTTCTGTGAAAAAAAATTAAAATTATTTACATATATACACTATTCGACACATGTTTTATATATGTCCAGATATGAATTCAACAATTTCAACTTTATCTTTTAAAGACATATGCAGATATCTTCTAAAAGAGTGAGTAGAATAAGAATTTGGATCTACATCACATTTTGATAAAATTTCACGCAGCTTGTTTAAATAAATGTTATATGTGACTGGTTTTCCTGACTTCAATACAAATAGAGGAGATCCAGGTCCAGCAGGAATTTTACTTATCATATCCTTAAATGCTGCCACAAGACATAATGTTGAATTATTAACAACTTCTAATGGACTGGTTAATACACGTTGTCCAAATTGTATAGTTTTAGTCCATTTCATTTTAACCAATAACTTATGCTGCTCAATAGACACATCACCCCTCAATAAGAATTTAGGATCTTTTAGGTCTTGTAATGTTGTTGGGACTAAATTAGATTTTCGAGCTAATAAAAAAGCGAAAAGAAATTAACACCAGAAAACTGACGAGTTTATGTCAGAATTATCTAGTACCGCATACATTTTTATCAAAAGTTCTGGAGATATGGGCAAAGCTTGTTTAACTTGATGACATAGCATTCTAGAAACGCCTTTAAATGTTAGATTCAATATGAAATTATTTACTTTATCTAAAGAAAACCCAAGGATTTGATGCATGGTTCGAACTCCACTGACATAATTACGAATTGAATCAACTGATTTAAATGATCTACTAAGAAACTGTACATATAATTGTAAAGTAAGGGTTGAAGCAGGAAGAAAAACTAACCAAAAATGTAATCAAAACAAAAGAAAAGATTCCCACTGGATCTTCAAATTTTTCCTGGATCCCTCAGCATAAGCTCGTCTATTTGAAGCTCTCAAGTCCTCACCAAGTTGACACATCTGTCTGTCTTAAACAACATGAAACACTACCAAGGATAAATAAATGTAAAATCCTTTTCTTGTACAACACTATTATACAAAGTAACTTCTTTTGTAATGTCTTCAAATGTCTTTCTATGACTTTCATTTAAATGCCACCTAGACAAATGATCTGCTATCCTGTTATCAACACCAGATATGTGTACTGCCTTAATTTCAAATTCATTTAAAGCTGCATAAAATATTATTTCTCTCAAACATTTTTGCATAAATTTACACTTTGCTTTTCCTGAATTTAAAGCAATACACACAGCCATGTTATCACATTGCACTACATTTTTTTTACTTTTGAATGTCATATGCCATAGATGTACACACACTACAATTGTCAACATTTCTAGTGCACTTATATGTAAGTCTAATTCTTGTATGAATGTGGGAAAAGTTGCATGAAAATAATGTCCTTGAAAGAACCCCCCACAACCACTTAAACAAGAATCACACGAGAAGGTTTCATCTGGAGAAGACCATTCTTCTACCGAAATTACTGAAATACCATTGTATAATGGCAAAAAAGTTTTCCACCACTTTAAATCCAACTTCACTTCATCTGGTATTGCATGACTATCATGTTCACAGTTCAATGCATATACCTCCCTAAGCCAGTTCAATAGTCTGTTGATAAATATACGGCTGGCTTTAACACACGCTCCAACGAAGTTCAGCTTGCCTAGTAATTGTTGAATCTCTTTCAACGAAGCGACTTCCTTACTTAACCAATTCTCCACTAATAACAATATTTCAATCAACCTATCTGGTGATATTTCCATAGCCATTTTTATAGTATCAAACATAACACCTAAGAAAATCATTCTTGTAGTTGGTTTTACAGATTTATCTGTAGATTCTTCCAAACCACATTTTTGTAAAATATTTTCTTAACATAAATAAGCAAACTCAGCATACTGTACTTTTTCAGCACCTGCAAAATCATCTAAATAATTTAAAACAATTACACCAAGTGTAAGTAATATATATGCTACAGCATTTGTTACTCTTTGACAAATGTTGACCTTAATACCATGGGTAAAACAGTATCACAAAATATGTGCTTTTTGTATATAATGACACTAAATTATAATCACCGGGACAAATGCTTATCTGTTTATAAGCCCGTTTAAGATCCTTTTTAAACAACAAACAACCATTCCACTTTGCTTTTATCAATTCACACATGTCATCTATTTTTGAAAACACTAAATTTATAGAATACCCTAGATATTCTGACTTGTTAATAAAGTCATTTAAGGCAGAACCTTTTGGAAAACTTTAGTCTAAAATTATTCTCCTATCTGAGACATCCTTTTTTGGCACTGAGTTTAACGGTGAGATTTTTAACTTACTACTAAAAGGAGTAGATTTAAAAGGACCTAACACAGCATTGTAACTTTTTTCTTTCAACAAATAATTTAGCATAGCTTCTGGACATTCATTAGCTCCTCTATCATTATAATACTTCCACACTGGAAGTATGGTTTCTAATTTATCATTATATTCTACTACACCAATAGGAAAACCATACTTTAACAATTCACACACTGTCCTATCATTATAATCATGTAGCATTGTCTTCATAAATTCTGTTTTGATTCTATTATTTACTGGAATTTTACAACCAATACAATTATATTGTGCCAAAGCTTTAACTTGTTCATGAATTCTTATCATCTCCTGCATATCATTATAAGAATTATTTGTACATGAACATATTTTGCATGATTTTGAATGTGAACACAGATGTTTATTTAAATTGGAGTTTAAATTATCTAATTCTGATTTAAAACAATATGTTGGTAGAAATTTGTCTATTATTACATCGTCTTTTTCAAATTTGTTTGAAATATTGTTTAGTCACATCAGTCGACTTGGACACTCCTGTGAACACTCAGGATGCTGAATCTTTTTGTCCTCTTTTTGCCAACATGTGGCACAAATATGTAGGGCGTACCGCATTTTCCCTTTCACCACAGCTGTGTGATCGTTTTTGTGTTGACATTTGTTTCTCTGGTAAAGCGAACAAAACCACTCATTTGACTCTTCTTTACCGACAGTGGCAGAATCTGGTTTCTTGCTTTTAAATGTTGGCGAAATTAATTTTTTGATATTGCTTGACTGTTTCATTTGAAATTTGTTTAAGATAGCAATTTCTAAGTACTGGAATTCATCATTCCATTTTTTTCTTCCCGAGTTCAATTTCTCTAAGCACAGCCGCGTTATAGCATTTCAGCCCTTCGAATTCATATGTCATACTAAGATACATTATGCGTTTCAGCAATTTCAATCTACCGTTTCGTTCTGTTGATTTGGTTTTAGAGTCAGAAATTATTTCTAATTCTCCTGCTATAAATAAATTTAAATCCAAACTTTCAAATGTCATGTTTTTGCTTACAAATTCATATCTTAGGTAAGTGTGTGGATATCTTTGAGAATGTTTAACCTTATCATTAGCTGTAATTGCAATGCCTGACTTTTTACTTTTAATTGCCTTGACTGACCGTTTTGAACTAATTTGGGATATTTCTGAATTAGAGCTAGAATCTCAATCAGATTCAGAATGCACAGACTCTTGTTCTGAAAAGTTATAAATGGATTCACTGTCAACATCCGATCCAGATAATGATTCATCTATTAAACCCAGCTTTGATATTTGCTTCTTAACTTTATTTGTAAGTAATTTATCTTTTCTCAAGTCATCAATTGTAAGCCTATGTTCATGATCACTCTTTTTACTACTTTTACTTTTAGTTTTATTGTATGTGTTACCGTTAGAAAGTACTTTTACTTTACCCTTCAGGGATTCGATCTTCGACTTCTGTTTTTCCAGCTGCTTTTTTGTTTCATGAAAGTCCTGTTTTTTTGCGCAGTTGTTCTTTTTGTCTCTTTAGATTTTCAATTTCTTCCTTCATGTGCAAAAGCTCGTCTTCATCGATTGCATTGTCCTCGAGCAACTGTAGGACGCCATTTTTGTTTACATGTACTTCTGCTGTAGCCTCTAACTGGGTTGCCTCGGTCGACTTTTCTATGTTTAAATTATGTTCGCCCACGTCTGCCATCCCTGAATCGTTCAATTTCTTGTAGTTGATCTTTTTTGTGTCCCTCGTGGAACGATTACTCATGTTTATCCTCAAAACAAAATTTTAATGTCTTTGGTTTTGGGTCTATTTCCATACGTCGTATCCGCACCATGCACTGTTCGCGGTTTGATGTCGAATTCGCACCATGTACTTTTTGCAATTGTTTATACATTAAAAACACACACTTTTAAAAAACATCAATGACTATTTACACAATGAATAAAGTCACAGTTCGTACTTCATGAATCTATTTAATATTTACACGATTCAAACGATTGGTGTGTCCATTTAATAATGTACAATTAATTAAATGAGGTGTCAGCAATCTCTACTTGACAAAAGATTCCTGGCTCGAAATGTTCCTCCAATTTATCACAACTTCCGATCATCAAATTTTTTATCAAAATTCAAATTTTTTAACGCTGTGTGTTCCACTCTTACAAAAACAAGTATGAACTATTTTTCGAAAACCCGTGCGCTCGAGTTAGCAATTCGACCAATCATACAAAAGTTGAAAGTAAACATCGCTCAACCTTATTTTTAGAAAGATATAGTGAGAACTTGTAAACAGAATTAACTTGCGTCATAAATAAAACATTTTAATTCAAGATTAAAATTAGCCTATATTTAAATCGAAACGTCTTCCACTGGGGACACACAAATAACAGCTACATGCCCCTTTCAAATCGTCCGCCAATATTAAACACATTTACAAGTAT
The DNA here is from genome assembly GCF_020536995.1 of Dreissena polymorpha. Lineage (NCBI taxonomy): Eukaryota > Metazoa > Mollusca > Bivalvia > Myida > Dreissenidae > Dreissena > Dreissena polymorpha. Next base: position 46,578,576 of record NC_068367.1, read on the forward strand.
CTGATCATTATAGCAAAGCCTTTTTGAAGCACTTCTTTTCCAAGTGTTGTAGTACATGTATGTGGTTAAAATGTTTTTCAATATCGACTTCAGCGTTTAACCCATTTATGCCGAATGGACTCTCCCATACTTCTAAATTGGATCATCTCATTTCCAAAATTAGGGATGTCTAGTATATTTATTTCTATATTTAGAATATTTCTTACAGAAATTCCTTTAAGCAAACAGCGCAGACCTTGATGAGACGCCGCATCATGCGGCGTCTCATCTGGGTCTACGCTTTTTGCTAAGGCCTTTTTACTAGCCGCTAGGCATGAATGGGTTAAGAAAAAAAACGTATTACATGAACTTTAATTTCAAATTGAACCTGATAATTTAGAGAAATATACGTCATTTTAATCAAGAAACTCGGTATGCATTTAACAGCTCCTTAATGATATTATATTTTTTTGGAAAAAGAAGATTTTTCGAAAATTCAGCTTTTTATGAGTTGTGTGAAATAAGAAAAGGTTATCGAACACGTGTTCCTCCAAGATCTTGGCGAATATTACCTTTGCCGGCATCGATTACCGGTTTCCTACATGTATATAAGACGTAAAGGCTGAGGGATGGGTTTTCGTCGGCTCCACGACCAATCGAACACGCTTTGCTTCTTGACTAATCGTTGGAAACAAAGCTAGCAACATTTCGCGCACGTGAATAATTAGGAAGAATCTTATTGGCTCTCGTGTCCAAGGATACAGAGAAATTAAGCCAATCAAACGACGCATTTTCAAAAAAGTATTGTCCTATTTATAGTTCTTTATTCGCTATCAAGACAATAGCGTTATCGTTTACCGTTATCCTCCCACATGATTGTTGCTGCAGTAACTTCATTCGAAGAGTATCTAAACCTTAAGTGTGATTTTGTTGGTCATTAATTTGTTTAGATCCGCCCAATTTCCGTAAGTCTCGTTAATTGATAAGGACGAGTGCTGGGACACAATCCGGGTCCGCACATGATGCAGCTTAAGGCACGCTATGAAGGATCTCATCAGATAACATACACTGATCTCATAAGCGGACTCACTGATTTCATCAGATAGCACACACTGATCTCATTAGTGGACACACTGATCTCATCAGATAACATACAACACACATTGATCTCATAAGCGGACACACTGATCTCATAAGCGAACACACTGATCTCATCAGATAACGCACACTGATCTCATAAGCGGACACATTGATCTCATCAGATAACACACCCTGATCTCATAAGTGAACACACTGATCTCATCAGATAACACACCTTGATCTCATAAGCGGACACACTGATCTCATAAGCGGACACACTGATCTCATCAGATAACACTAACTGATCTCATAAGCAGACACACTGATCTCATCAGATAACACACACTGATATCATAAGTGGACACACTGATCTCATCAGATAACACACATTGATCTCATAAGCGGACACACTGATCTCATAAGCGAACGCACTGATCTCATCAGATAACACACACTGATCTCATAAGCGGACATACTGATCTCATAAGCGGACACACTGATCTCATCAGATATCACACAATGATCTCATAAGCGGACACATTGATCTCATAAGCGGACACACTGATCTCATCAGATAACACACACTGATCTCATAAGCGGACACACTGATCTCATAAGCGGACACAATGATCTCAACAGATAACACACACTGATCTCATAAGTGGACACACTGATCTCATCAGATAACACACATTGATCTCATAAGCGGACACACTGATCGCATCAGCGGACACACTGATCTCATCAGATAACAAACACTGATCTCATAAGCGGACACACTGATTTCATCAAATAACACACAATGATCTCATAAGTGGACACACTGATCTCATCAGATAAAACACATTGATCTCATAAGCGGACACACTGATCTCATAAGCGGACACACTGATCTCATCAGATAACACACATTGATCTCATAAGCGGACACACTGATCTTACAAGCAAACACACTGATCTCATCAGTGGACACACTTATCTCATAAGCGGACACACTGATCTCATCTGATAACACACACTGATCTCATAAGCGGACACACTGATCTCATCAAATCACAAACACTGATCTCATAAGCGGACACACTGAATTCATCAAATTACACACACACACTGATATCATAAACGGACACACTGATCTCATCATATCACCCACGCTGATCTCGTAAGCGGACAGGGCAGCTTCAGACCAAACTGTGCCAATGCACAGGGGCGTCTATGAGATCCATTTTCGCACGACGCGGCTCATATATTACTAAGTTAATTGGCTTCTTGTAGACAGTACTTTCAATTTGAATATTAATAAACAACATTATTTTTAACTGACAACTTCGCAAAGGAAATGTTTGGTTTGATGAAACGAGAGCACGGAATCGCCAACGCTTATATTGTTTTTCATTGTATATATTTTACTAATTTCAAACGGTTTTTTGAATTGGTATATTTTTTTTATTTACACATTCATCGTGGAATTTTATGAATAGCTTCTGTAAAACAGGGTCAGTGGTTTCCATGTTGTCGATTGCAATAGAAGGACAATAATCTTTTCAAACTGAAAGCTCGCATTGAAATTTTGTCAACGTGTAGCCGGAGCTATGAAACAAGAGATTATACCTCTTCGAACGATTTTGAATTATTGGTAACCGATAATTTCGCTGGCAAAGGGATATAGACTCTACTGGATCGCTCAATTATTTACTTAATAAACATAAATATTTTGTCGATCTCGTTATCACTGTCGATGTCTTCAAACCATGTCTGGTGTAACCTGGTATAAGAGACAATATTTGTACATGTGTATACGTAAATTGGGATAGCGCCTGTTTCGCTATATCAAAACACGATGAAAATCCGAGATAGCGTTTTTAAGACATGCTCACAATTAAGCGACAGTTGCTTTGCATATAATAATCATTGTGTCAATAGTGTTGTATTTTCCTCATGAGTTTATTTGACTGAAAAAGAGTGGATTGTATTAGTAAAAGTGAAACATATGGTAAGTTATATTTTTACTGTAAATGTATACGAGCGTTCTTTTCCCCGTATTTAACGAGGTGGACAGAAATTTAATTTAACTGTAACTATTTATGAGAATGTACGTGTACTATGTCACGAAATGTTCAATTCTTAAAAAAATCACTGTTAATTACAGAAGTGCACATACACGTTACAGAAAAGTACATTTTCTAATATTCTTAATCGGAAGTCGTATCGTTCTGTGCATATCAAGTAATATTTGGATTAAGATATTTCCATGTGAAAGCTATATTTGTTAATCTGTAATGAAACAACATTTTAATGGATTTATGTAAAGCAGTGTTGTTTGGAAAAGTAAAATAATGTGTTATTTAATATTCCACTTTTCTGTACCTATTAAATCTGCCTGATATTATTTGTTTCTCGAAATTAGAAAGACATCCATAACTACTTTACATTCGATTTCCTGACGGCGGGTTTTGGCCAAAAATGTATGATACAACATGAAAATGGCGAGGTCATGTTATAATTTTCAATAGCTAAAAACTGCAAAAATGCCAGTCAGCTAAATGTGTGTAATTGCATACAGTATGTATGGTTATTTTGAATCGTATTAAAGGGATCTTTTCACGCTTTGGTAAATTGACAAAAATGAAAAAAGTTGTTTCAGATTCGCAAATTTTCGTTTTAGTTATGATATGTGTGAGGAAACAGTAATACTGAACATTTACCATGGTCTAATATAGCCATTATATGCATCTTTTGACGATTTTAAAACCTAAAAATTATAAAGCGTTGCAACGCGAAACGATTGAATAATTTGGAGAGTTCTGTTTTTGTCGTTAAATTTTGTGAAACTACGAAGATTGCTTATATAAGGTATAAAATACGTCACATATGTGTACTCGGCGGAATAGCTCAGTAGGCTAAAGCGTTTTTACTTCAGGACTCTGGCAGGACTCCAGGGGTCACTGGTTCGAAACCTGCTCCGGGCAATGTTCTTTTCCTTTTTTTAATTTTATTCTTGATTTTTTACTGAAGCTTTTACTATCCAATGTTTACATTTATCAATATAAAGCATTTAATGAATAAGTTAAAAAATGCCAAAATCTGTGAAAAGGCCCCTTTAAAATATTCATAATTTAGAATGTGTGGTTACAAACGAAATTGCATCGATAGTGCATTTGCTTTTTTGTATCAGGCGATCTATTTGGTATCAAAAACATGTCATTTTTTAAACAAATATTTGTCATGCACATGTCAGAATCAAGTAAACGGAGAACTCATTTGTGGATTTAATGCAAATAATAGTTACAAGCGCTCAATTTAATGCGAATAATTGATCTATGACACGACGGTTTTTAGTTTAACAATATTAGAAACGGAAGAATTCGGATGAATATAAAACTCGGCCTTTTCGCCTAAACATTCAACAATGTAATCGATTCAAATCGCTACCCAGTGGTTCAATAAGTCCAAATGCTAATGTATTACCATAAAGTTGGGAAATCAAAACGAATAATGTCATAAATCACATTGATCTTTGTGGATTTTGCATTTTTATTATCATTCCTCGCACAGATTGAATTGTAATGAAAAGTGATTGCATCCGATCGAAGACTGCCTAATTGTTATCAAACAAATTACCAAATAAACCAATTACAAAATTTCGGGCAGTCAAGTTTAATGTGAAAGGAAGAGAACGACACTTTTAATATTTTAATTACATCACTAAAAAGATGCAAATCGATCCAATAACGCTTTATTTCGTGTGATTAACTTTCAGTCAAAGAAAATTGGACGCTTGATTTGAAAACTGATTACATTCAACAAAATCATTCATAAAAATGGAAACGGGTGGTTGGTTAAATTATAATGCGGTATGAGTGTTTGGAATAAGAAAAAAGAAACACAAAATGCCGAAGCTTTCTCTTTACAAACGAACGAGTGCAACTTGTGTTCGTATGTAAACATGTGAGATATGAAAGAACTGATTGTGGCAGTGACTTAACCCATTTATGCCTAGAGGACTATCCCATCCTTCTCAATTGGATCAATTTATTTCCAAAATTAGGGATGTCTAGTATATTTATTTCTATATTAAGAATATTTCTTGCAGACATTTCTGCAAGCAAACAGCGCAGAACCTGATGAGACGCCGCATCATGCGGCGTCTCATCTGGGTCTACGCTGTTTGCCTAGGCCTTTTTTTTAGACGCTAGGCATAAATGGGTTAAGCAGGGGCGTTCAACCAAGTTTTTGTGATAGACGTCAATCAAAATTTCGTTTCTAGTATTTTGTTTTCACTGACAGTTGGCGAATGATAGTTCAGCTACGGTAGGAATTATAGGGATTTTACGTGGAATAGTGTTTCCATTGAGGACGACGAAACATCTGAAACATCACCAGGCATTTTTCAAGTGCAATGGTATTTCTTAATAAGTTTTGTTTTTGTGCTTTGTATGTCTTTTGTATAGGGATAACGATATTTTCCAGTGACTGTTTATTTTTATATTCTAAAACGGTGGGCTGTTTATTATAATGTTCATATGATTTATGCTATTTTTGCGTTCAAAATGATATGTTTGAAGGTCATTATCCAACAAAATTAAGCAGTCATGTTTTAAACACCATTGTTTATTTATATCTATTTAAACATTATCTCTTATTTGTGCAGTCTGGTAAAAAAAAACTAGCTTTATTCGCATTACTATTCGCACAGAATTCCAGGAGATTATGTGACATACACAATAGGGTCATAGAGCCAATCGTTAATAGTTATTACATCAATTTAAATCCTAGGTACTACTAAAGGGCCTTTTCACCGATTTTAGCATGTTTTGAAGTTTATCATTTAATGCTTTATATTGATAAAGGCAAACATAATTGGATCTTAAAAGCTCCAGTAAAAAATCTAGAATACAATTTTTTTTAAAAGAAACAAAAGTTACCCTCAGCAGGGCTCGAACCAATTTGCCAAATTACCAAAACGTGATAAGGCCCCTTTAAATTAAGCCTAACTTTGAACAGAGTACTTTAAAATATCACGGATATTGTATATTACTATTATATATACCGTTCATCAATTTCATTTGACATGCGATGATAACATTTAAGGAAAACCCATTTATTATCTCTGACAAACGATAAAAAGACGAAGACATACATTATGCACATCATAATCTTGATAATCATAAGACAATAAAATGCAATGTGATCAATGATCTAAATGATGTATACATCTCTGTTATGAGATTGCTGTACACGTTAATATTTAGGTTTGAGCATGTATTGAAAAGAATGTTGTTTTTCAGTTTACATTTCTTTTCCATTTTGTTTATGGGTTTGTGAGCACAGTTGTAATAACGAAACGCCATGCCATACTTTTTATTGATAGCAGTGACCTTTTACTTAAAACAACAACAATATTATTAACATAAGCATGGCGAAGTAAAGACTAATTGTTTATTTAAAGAAATACGAGTGTCTTTGATATTTACAGGCAAAATAAACCGTGTACACATTATGCAACAGTGACTCTTTTTAACTTTTAAAACTTAAATTTAAATATCTGGAAATGAATTTCATTGAGCGATTAATAGTATATCAATATTTATAACTTGTACAATCATTCATACACTATTAAAATTAACAATGCTGAAACATGTAATTTCCATTTTTTGAAAATTCGCAAGTCAGTCCTTAAGACACTTTAATATTTGAACATATGTGGCCTTAACAAAGCTTACAACTCGCGACATCAAGTTTAATCAGGTGCAAAAAGCTAAGATGCGTTGCTTGTAAAGATTATAGTAAAACGTAATTGATTGATATGGACCACTTTGTTCGAAACGACAGGTATGCTCTTCTCCTCATCGGCCTCTTTCCCTCCAGCACCCTCCTTCTCCACCTCCCCTCTCCTCATTCTGTTCCCCTGCTTCTCCTCAACAATTTCCATCTCCTTCCCATTCTTTTCCACATCCTTCACATTCTCCTATCCCTCATTCTGTTCTCCTGCTCTCCTCAACAATTTCCATCTCCTTCCCATTCTGTACCCCATCCTTCACATTCTCCTATCCCTCATTCTGTTCTCCTGCTTCTTTTCAACAATTTCCATCTCCTTTCCATTCTTTTCCCCATCCTTCACATTCTCCTACCCCTCATTCTGTTCTCCTGCTTCTCCTCAACAATTTCTATCTCATTCCCATTCTTTTCCCCATCCTTCACATTCTCCTACCCCTCATTCTGTTCTCCTGCTTCTCCTCAACAATTTCCATCTCCTTCCCATTCTGTACCCCATCCTTCACATTCTCCTACCCCTCATTCTGTTCTCCTGCTTCTTCTCAACAATTTCCATCTCCTTCTCATTCTTTTCCACATCCTTCACATTCTCCTACCCCTCATTCTATTCTCCTGCTTCTCCTCAACAATTTCCATCTCCTTCCCATTCTTTTCCCCATCCTTCACATTCTCCTACCTTTCATTCTGTTCTCCTGCTTCTCCTCAACAATTTCCATCTCTTTCCCATTCTTTTCCCCATCCTTCACATTCTCCTACCCCTCATTGTTGTTCTTCTTCTCATCCTCATTATCATTAGCATTTGCGGTGATCCGAACAAGAGAATGCATTTTTGTTTTGAACCCATGAGTTTGGTTGGAACAAACGGGCTGTGCTAGGACGCACTTAGTCTATTGACTTAACGACCTTGCCTATGTTTTGCGCTTTTATATTAAAATATAGTTCTACTTTTTTGGAACCATATGTATATGACTCAAATACTTCAAAAACTTAACTAAACACTCATCTTTGAAACAAAATGCAGTAACTATAAAATTGCGCATTGCTCTAGACATATCAACTCATGATTTAATTATAATAATTTTCGCTTGATCGTTATTTATCAGTCAATAAAAGATTATCTTTTGTGTTTAGTGAATTTCTATGAAACAACTTTGGCTAACGCCGTCGTAGTTTTATTCTTCAAATCAGAAATTCGAATCGTTGCCTTTTGACCACCAAACAACGACGAATCGATGTTTATTTCCTTATAAACCTATTAGCTTTACATTGCACGTGTAAGTGGCAAATCGATGCAATGTGAGAATAAATTAATTTTGCACTCATCGTTTCGTTTAATGGTGATCCCGATGCGGGATTCAAAACTATAAAGGTTTAATCTTTATTATATATGTATAATGCCACATAGTGCCTAAGATATATTACTAAGGATAGTATTGATGTATGTTTGGTTTGCGAATAGTTTAATATCGTGTCTACCTAAATAGCTATAAGAACAGACACAACTTGTTCACGTCAAACTAGATGAGGAGAATACACCAATGTCAATTGCTCGTTTCGCTGATTAGCCATATCTTGGGTACGCATGCGACCCATTGATTGTTGTATAAACTCATGTAAATGGCGGACTGACGTTCATATACGTCGGCTGCATGCGTCATGATACGCCGTTACTTTTGGTCACGTGATTTTGCACACGTTCCCGTCGGAAATTGCACACCATTTAGTGTTCAAAACTATATAAATATTTTTCACTTGAGACATTACCATGCACACAGCCGCATATAGACGGCACACAATTTGTTGTTGTCGCGGGGCGGCTCCCGGCCGTTATGCCGCCGCATATAGCATGCAGTTCAGAATATTGTACGGACATTAGAAAAGGTGGTGTTAGAATTAAATGAACAGACATAATCGCAATGAAACCTGAAATGGACTCGTGTATTTTATTGTGTTTCACATAAAAACGTTAAAATTATCAAAGCCGAATAAAATAGTATTTAGCGTTTCATTTGTAGATGACATAGAACAAGATCGATGCAGGATTTGAAACTTTTATCCGTTAGTCTTTTAAATGCGTTGAAATGGACAGTTGCACACTTTGGGTTCGGGCAGATATTTTTATGAACAACATAATTTTAAAACGCAAATTGTTGTAATTTACCCTAAGAGGTGGGTGTATGTTATTCAGTGTTATCCAGCGTGGGTTGAAAATGAGAAATAATTTGGTATTTATTATCCCACATATTGTGTACAAATTAACTCGGCTATATTTTCTGTACATGTGTGTATATGTTTTACCTCATAAACTGGAAAGATATATATACAAAACTTTAGAATTCGCTTTCCGAATCTCGGATGATTGACAAAAATTATCATACAATTAAAAAATGTCAAGGTCATATAATTATTGTCAAACTCCAAAGAATTCAATAAGCCCCTTTAACAAAGATACATGCGTGTTATGTATGATGTTTGTATGGTTAGTTTGAACTGAATTAAAATATTTATAATTAAGCATATGTGGTTACAAAGACAAACTGTATCGATAGTGCATTTGCTTATATATATATATATAAGGCGATGTATTTGGTATCTAAAACATATGAATTTGTAAAACAAATATTTGTTATGCATAAGTAGGAATCAAGTAAACTGCGAACCCATTTGTGGATAGACTTGTATGCGGACAATTATAACAAGTGCTCAATTCAATGCGAATATTTGACCGAAAACACGGAGGTTATTAGCGTTACAATATTAGAATCGGAGGTATTTGTACGAATATTAACCGAGGGCTTGTCGACTATGTATTCGATTAAAATCGCTACCCAGCGCTTAACAAATCAGAATTTGAATCTATCAACATCAAGTTGGGAAAGATAAAACGAAGAATGTAATAAATCACAATGATCTTCGTGGTTTTTGATCTATTCTGAACTTTTATCGTTGAATGTTCATATAAAGTGGTTACTGGGGGTAAATACGATCGCATACATTTTAACTGTTTGCTTTCAGAAGTGACAACGTCCTTAAACCAGATGATCACAAAAATCGGGCCGTCTATTTACATGCGAAAGGCAGAATAAGTCACTTTAATGATGTTAATTACATCAGTAAAAAGATGCAAATCGACTCAATAACGCCTAATGCCCGATGATTAAGTTTGAGTCAACGAATAGAGGACGCTTGAATTGGAAAGTAATTAAATTTAACGAAACCATTCATTGAAGTGAATGCGGGTGGTAGGTGTGTTGGAATTCAAAAGGAAACACAAAATACTTCAACTTAATATATACAAACGACTGAGCGCATGTCGTGTTCGTATGCAAACACGTGGAGAATGGAGAAAGTAATTGCGGCACTGACGCTGTTTGTGATAGTTATAACTCAAAATTTCGTTTTCAACCATTTGTATTCACTGGCATAAAGCTATTTGTTACATGGAAAAGTGTTGTGGATGACGAAACATCTGAATGATCACTGGGAAGCTGTCTAGTGCATTGGTATTTATAAATAAGTTTTGTGAGTGCTCTGTATGTTCTTTTGTATAAGGATTACGAGATTTTCTGATGTGATTGTTAATTTTTCAAAGGGGAACTGTTCTTAAACCAATTTTACAAAACGCATGCTTTTTGCACACAATTTATTTGTTGAATATATTTATTAAATAAAAGTGAACATGCAAAGTTAAAACATTGTTCCATATTAATAAGTGGTCAAAATACCTACTAGTATCTTACGTGAAGAGTCGGAAAAAAATAAGCTTTATAGCGTTTCGCACAGAAAACCTTGGAATTAAAAGAAATTCAATTGACGAGCAAGCTTTCTTTTTAAAGATTGTTTCCTGTTAAAATCTACACCTTTGATGACATTTATTATCTAGATTTACATCATAGGTACTCCTGAACTGTCATATTTGAACATGTACAATGTCATACATTTATTCGGGTAAAAGATACTCAGGGATAAACTATTTAACTTCTGTATTTACCGTTCAGCAATTGTATATTACATGCGGTCTTTCAATAAAACAATCAATTTCTTATCTCTGATAAACGATCACAAAAGGGGAATGCACAAATTGTGCATGTCGCAATCTCGTTAATCTTATGGCAAGTTAAATGCATGTGTTCAACGTATCAGTGATCGAGGATTTGGAATGGTTTGATACACGTGTGTAAAAACATCGTTGCGCACGTTTATTTTTAAGTACGGTTGAAGAAGGTGTTTTTTCTATAAACATTTTTTAATTGGTGTATGGGTTTGTTAGCCGCTCTTGTTTAAAGGGTGTAAGTACAATCTTTCAAAATTCATAGCCGACATTTACCGTGTACATGTACTGTGAGAAAAAATCATGGAGAAGTAAAGACTAATTAATTAAAGAAATCGGAGTTTCTTTGTTCTCTACAGGCAAAAGAAGCAGTGTACTCATTATGCAACAGTGACTCATATTTACTTTGTTTAAACTTTTATATATAAGTTTCTGGAAATAAATTCTTAGAATGATGATAAGTTTGTCAATGTTTAGATTGTGTTTAATCTTTTTTTATAATTTTAAATAGTCACTCTTTAAACGGTCCGTTTCTTGTTTATACTCAAGCTCGGTCTTTAAGGCAATTTTATGATTGAACACATATGGCCAAGACAAAGCCTTAAAACTCGAGACATCATGTTTAATCAGTTGAACAAAAGCAAAGACGCGTTCCTTGTAAAGACTGTAGTAATTAGTAGATGATTGATCTGGACCGCTTTGTTCGAAACGACATACCCGGATTAATGCTGTCACACGATTGACATACTTCTTGACGAGTTTATATATTAACCGAAACGATAGCCATGATAAGCGTTGTCAAATATTGTTTAGGAATTTTAAATACCTTCTATTTCAAGTAGGTAACATTCATAACATAAATTATGCTACAATGTATATTAATTTGAAGTTGTAGGTCTTTAAAAACATATCACGATCCTTCTTATGACCGCTGTTTATATTTTTTCCCTCGCTTTCAATTATTTTTCTAGCTTTTCCTTATCCAATTTCGTCATTAGTTAGACAGTTAATATATTTAAAAAGAAAAAGAAGTAACCATCCTCCTACTTTCTCTTCCTTCACACCCTCGCCCTTCTGCCCTACTCAAAAACCTTTTTATTCTTCTACATCGCCTTTCCCTTTTCACTATATCCCTTCTCCTTACCTTCTTCTTTTCTTCCTTCTTTCTTTCGTTGTATCTTCCTTATTTCCGACTTTCTTCCCAACTTCCTCTTCCCCTACCTTCTAACTTTCCACCCCATTTTCTTCCCTTCCTTCGCAATCTCCTCCTTCTCATTCTCCTCTTCTTCCTTCAAATTATTCTGTTCCTCATTCTTCTCCCCTTTCTTAACAATCTCCTCTTCTTCATTCTTCTTCCCTTCCTTCACATTATTCTCCTCTTCATTCTTCTCCCATTCCTTCACAATCTAATCCTCCTCATTCTTCTCTCCTTCATTAACAATCTCCTTCTCTTCATTCATTCTTCTTCCTTTTTTTCCTTCACACTCTCCTCCTCTTCATTCTTCTCCCATTCCTTTACAATCTCCTCCCCATTATTCTCCCCTTCCTTCACAATCTCATCCGCCTCATTCTTCTCTCTCTCCTTCACAGTTTCCTGATCCTCATTCTTTCTCCCTACCTCCACATTATCCTTCTTCTCCTCTTCATTCAAATTTTCGTTCTCCTAATTCTTCTCCCTTTCCTTCACATTTTCCCCCCTCTCACTCTTCTTCACTTCATTCACAATCTCATCCCCATTATTCTTCTCCCTTTGCATCACATTTTCCTCCTCCTCATTCTTCTCCTTTTCCTTCACATTTTCCTCCTCCTCATTCTTTTCTCCTCCATTCACAGTCTCCTCTTCCCCATTATTCTCCCTTTCCTCTCATTTTCCTCATTCTTATTCTCCTTTCCTTCATTCACAGTCTTCCCCTCCTCATTCTTCTCCATTTCCTTCATATGTTCCTTCTCCTCATTCTTATTCCCTTCATTCAAATCCCCTCCTCCTTATTCTTCTCTCCTTTATTCACAATCTCCTCCTCCTCATTCTGCTTCCCTTCATTCACAATCTCCTCCTCTTCACCCTTCTTCACCTCCTTCTAATTCCTTATCAGTATCATCACTTGTATTTGTGGTGACCAAAAAGACAACGCCCTTGGTGTTGAACATATAAGTTTGCTTTGAACCAAAGGGCTGTGGTGCAATGCACTTCGTCCACTGACTTGACGACTTAAATTAATTCTCACACGTTTCTTTTATACGGCTATTTTATAAATAATACGTGAACTTCTTACCCTTATTGATACTCAGTTAAGGTTAAATAGGAGAAAAAAAATCGCCGATAAGAAACAAAATGTGTTTAACGCAATTGTAAAAGAAAGAAAAAAATATTAACGATCATTTATATTCGGCCTGTGCGACATGAAAATGTGCGTTACTTGTTGCGCGGCTATAATGAATATGCAATATCCTACTCAATGCGACGAGCTTTGATTTATTATAAGGAAATATTTGTCGACTTCTATTATGCAATGTTTTTTAATTTATGACAAAGTCTATTGTGTTGCGCTTCCTTTTGATGACATGTCCTTTTGAAGTTAACCTTTCCATTCTTTAGATATGATAATATTAAAACGAATTAATTGACGCAACACCACAATTTCAACAAACATTCCATTCAGTGTTAATGTATTTAAACCTGACCCACATTGTATTAAAATAATCCCATCATCTTTGTATTCTTATTGTGAACATTCAATATCGAGCAATTTTATGTTGATTTTTGTAATAACAAACGGATAACTATGTTTATGCAATTGCTAACAACAATACATATAATTATTAATCATAACATTTACTCACACGTACCTAGATATGTCAATATAATCGTTCCGATGAATTCAGAATGGCTGAAAAGACTAAGCGGTATGAAGTTTACTTAAATTAAGCAAAAATAAAAATGTCCAATAATTTACTGATTATACTGAGACATTTATTAAACGCATATATAACAAGGGCTGTTTGTAAAACATGCATGCCCCCCATATGGGCTCTCCGTTGTAGTGACAGCCATTGTGTGAATATGTTTTTTGTCACTGTGACCTTGACCTTTGACCTAGTGACCTGAAAATCAATAGAGGTCATCTGCCAGTCATGATCAATGTACCTATGAAGTTTCATGATCCTAGCCATAAGGGTTCTTGAGTTATCATCCGGAAACTATTTTACTATTTCGGGTCACCGTGACCTTGACCTTTGACCTAGTGACCTGAAAATCAATAGGGGTCATCTGCAAGTTATGATCAATCTACCTATCAAGTTTCATGATCCTAGGAATAAGCGTTCTTCAGTTATCATCCGGAAACCATTTTACTATTTCGGGTCACCGTGAATTTGACCTTTGACCTAGTGACCTCAAAATTGATAGGGGTCATCTGCGAGTCATGATCAATGTACCTATGAAGTTTCATGATCCTAGGCATAAGCGTTCTTGAGTTATCATCCGAAAACCATTTAACTATTTCGGGTCACCATGACATTGACCTTTGACCTAGTGGCCTCAAAATCAATAGGGGTCATCTGCAAGTCATGATCAATGTACCTATGAAGTTTCATGATTGTAGCCATTAGCGTTCTTGAGTTATCATCCGGAAACCATTTTACTATTTCAGGTCACCGTGACCTTGACCTTTGATACAGTGACCTGAAAATCAATAGGGGTCAACTGCGAGTCATGATCAATCTACCTATCAAGTTTCATGATCCTAGGCATAAGCATTCTTGAGTTATCATCCGGAAACCATTTTACTATTTCGGGTCACCGTGACCTTGACCTTTGACCTAGTCACCTGAAAATCAATAGGGGTCATCTGCGAGTCATGATCAATGTACCTATAACGTTTCATGATCCTAGGCATAAGCGTTCTTGAGTTATCATCCGGAAACTATTTTACTATTTCAGGAAACCGCGACCTTGACCTTTGACCTAGTGACTTCAAAATCAATAGAGGTCATCTGTCAGCCATTATCAATCTACCTACGAAGTTTTATGATCCTAGGCATAAGCGTTCTTGAGTTATCATCCGGAAACCATTTTACTATTTCGGGTCACTGTGACCTTGACCTTTGACCTAGTGTCCTGAAAATCAATAGGGGTCATCTGCGAGTCATAATCAATCTACCTATCAAGTTTCATGATCCTAGGCCTAAGCCTTCTTGAGTTATCATCCGGAAACCATTTTACTATTTCGGGTTACCATGACCTTGACCTTTGACCTAGTGACCTTAAAATCAATAGGGGTCATCTGCAAGTCATGATCAATGTACCTATCAAGTTTCATGATCCTAGGCCTAAGCGTTCTTGAGTTATCATCCGGAAACCATTTTACTATTTCGGGTCACCGTGACCTTGACCTTTGACCTAGTGACCTAAAAATCAATAGGGTCATCTGCGAGTCATGATCAATGTACCTATGAAGATTCATGATCCTAGGCCCAAGCGTTCTTGAGTTATAATCCGGAAACCATTTTACTATTTCGGGTCACCGTGACCTTGACCTTTGACCTAGTGACCTAAAAATCAATAGGGTCATCTGCGAGTCATGATCAATGTACCTATGAAGTTTCATGATCCTAGGCCCAAGCGTTCTTGAGTTATAATCCGGAAACTTCCTGGTGGACGGACTGACAGACTGACAGACCAACAGACCGACCGACCAACCGACATGTGCAAAGCAATATACACCCTCTTCTCCGAAGGGGGGCATAATTATGATTTAGCTGAAACGTCTTTTCGCTAAACGCATAAGGGACCATACATATAACAGCTACAAGTCCCGTTTGCAGTCGTATCCGTCAATACTACAGACATATTTCAGTATCTTAATATTATAGCAAAACCTGATTTGACGTACTTCACTCACTTAGTTTGGAAAATGTGTTTCAAACGTTTGTAAATGTCGACTTCAGTCTTTAAATGATTTAAGAAATCTATTGCACACTTTTGAAAGAGACCGATGCAAAATTTTATAGACTCGATCGTAAGAAATCACACAAAATCGTCATTTTAATCGATAAAATTTTATTTAAATTTAATAGCGCCATATCGATTTAATATCTTTGAGAACTGAAGAGTGCATTTTGAAAATTCAGCAGTTTAATGATATACATTAAATAAGAAAAAGGTAAAGAACACGTGATTCTTCGAGATCTTTGTGAATATTACCTTGCACGGCATCGGTTACCGTCAACATATGTGTCGTGTTCTGAGCAAACTGGTCATAATGCATGTGCGTAAAGTGTCGTCCCAGATTAGCCTGTGCAGTCCGCACAGGCTTATCAGGGACGACACTTTCCGCTTTCATGACATTTTTCGGTTAAATGAAGTCTCTTCTTAGCAAAAACCAAATTTAGGCGGAAAGTGTCATCCCTGATTAACCTGTGCGGACTGCACAGGCTAATCGGGGACGACACTTTACGCACATGCATTATGCCTAGTTTTCTCCGAACGCGACTCATATAGAAGACGTAAACGTGGGTTCGGTCATCGTCGGAACCCACGTTTACTCGAAAACGCTTTGCGTCTTGAATTACCATGGGATACCAGGCTAGCAAAATTTCTTAGCCATGAATAACTTGCGAGACATCGTATTGGTTATCGTGTCCAGTTATGCAGGGAAATTAAGCAAATTAAAGAACGCGTTCAAAAAACAGTTACTGTGCAGGCGGTGTTTCTTGTTCATTACGCACCATCATGCAAGGAAGAATCAAATCAACTTCGAAAAACACACACTGGTCTCATTAGATGTGAGATGGCTCCTGCACAAACTGCGCATAGGCGCAAGATGGTCCGAAGTTTCGCTTGCCGCATATGGCATACGACCTGTTTTCGTACTACGCGGCTCATATATTACTAATGTTTACCCATTTATGCCTAGTGGTCTCTACCTAGGGGATGTCTACTATATTTATTTCTATATTTAGAATATTTCTTACCGAAATTCCTTTAAGCAAACAGCGCAGACCCTGATGAGACGCCGCATCTTGCGGTGTCTCATCTGGGTCTACGCTAGTTGCCAAGGCATTTTTTCTAGACGCTAGGCATAAATGGGTTAATTGGCTCTTTGTAGACAGGTTTTTTTCATAATTTTGATCATTTTTAAACCCAGTAAAGTGGGAACTTTTCCAAGTAAATGTAAATTGGTTTGATCAAACAAGAACACACAATCTTCTTCTTTAATATTTCATATTCATTTTTTTAATTAATTTATTTGAAATGAATTGTTTAACTTGCTTTCTTTAATATTGACGCTCATATCACAGAAGTCAACTGATAGCCTAGAGATTTTTATTGAACACCCCTCCATTTATTTCTGTATAAAATGTATACGCCCCTCTAAAACAGTGTCGATTGTTTCCATGTAACGACATTTTCTATTTAAACTGACAGACAATAACTTGTTCAAACTGACAGCTCGCATTGAAATTTTGTTTAAGTTTAACCGGAGCTATGAAACACGAGAGTTTACCACTTTTAACGATTTTAAATTATTGGTAACCAATAATTTCGCTCGCAAAGGGCTATGAACTCCTCTGGATCGCTCAATTATTTACTTAATATACATCAATATTTTCTTAAGCTCGTTATCATTATCGATGTCTTCATACCACTGTATAAGTAAATTTGGATCGCGTTTGTTTCACTATTATAAAACACGCTGTTTGGTAAATCCGAAATAGCGTTTTTATGGCTTACTCTAAATGAAGTGACAGTAACTTGGCATAAAACAATCGTTGTGTCACTAGTGTTATAGTTTCTCCGGGAGTTTATTTGACTCAAAAAGAGTGGATTGTACAAGATAAAGTGAAACATATGGTATGTTATTTTTTACTGTAACTGTATACAGGATTTATTTTTCATGTATTTGAATCTATTTAAAGCAAGATCCGAAATATGTATTTGGTCGGTAGTGCAAATCAGAGATAATAGTAAATGAATCTATAAATTGTAATAATTAATTAAGAAATATCATTACATAAAACAACAGCCTCACAATTCAGATGTGGACAGAAATCTAATTTAACTTAAATTAATTATTAGAATTCAACAGTTACACAAAATAATTGCTTTTAAGTATATATTGTATAATGATGTCACTCAATCTTCAATTCTTTAAAGTTCAACATGAATATCAGATTTGTTTCATGTTTATGATACAATAACAAAATGCAGTTTCCAATTATAAACGTGAAGTCCAATTATTCTGAACCTATCAGGTAATGTATTGTATGGAAGTATTTTCATTTGAAGGCTCTACAATGATTGTTTACCTGTAACAAACGGTTTTATACGCTCATATAAAACCGCACGGACTAACAGTCTTTCGTTTATATACATAAACTTGATACAATAACTCAGCATCCACGTTTATCTATATATGGCAAAATATGAACACATGCACCATGATTAACTATGAAAATGTTGTTTATACTATCTTTTGTATGCACGTACATATAGAACTAATTCCATAAACGACAGAAGACCAGAATTTCTAAAGGCGATTTTTTAAAGAAATTTATTTTATTTTATTTTTACCAAAACGGGTTGTATGTTACACAGTATTATGCAGCGTTGATTGGATAATATAAATAACTTGGTATTGATTATTACAATTTAGTGTATTAATTAACTTAGCTAAACAAACCAGACAGCTTTTTCTCTCCCGGAAAATTAAAAAATACATATGATAAAAAAACGCTCTATAAACTCGCCTTTTCGAACCATGAATTGTGGTCAGGAATGCATGTCAGGCTTGTTTAATAGCACCCAATGGCCAAAGACTTCAAACTAGTCCCTTTAAGTAAATAAAATGCGTTGCATTGCATGCAGTTACCATTTATCTGATTCGAATTATATTCATAGCTTTAACATATGTTGTGGCAAAAGAGACCGCATCGATAGTACTTTTGCTTTGTTGGCATACGCGATCTTAAACATACGTAAATTCTTTAAAACAATATTATTAATGTAAATGTCGCAATCAAGTGAACTTCGAAGCTATATGTGGATAGTATGCGGTTTACAGCTACAAGTGCTAAATTCTATCCAAATAATTGATAGAAAATACGAGGGTTATTTGCGCAACACTAGAAACGGAGTTTAGTACAAGAATATTAAACTCGGAAATGTCGCCTAAAAATTCAACAAAGTAACCGAGTAAAATCGTGACACCGGCGGTTAAAAAAATGATAATTTTTTTTTCAATCACCGTAAAAAATGGGATCCAAAAAAAGAATATAATAACTCTAATCATTACTCTTAGATTTAAAATTATAATTTACGTTCATAGTACATATTAAATGTTCATATAAATTGATTAAATACGATCAAATACTTTGACGACGTACCCCAATAATGACCAAATGATGACAACAAATCGTCAGGTCCAGCTCAATGCTGAACGGAGACTGCCACTCTTTTATTATTTGGGTCTTGTTATGAGAAAACTGGGCTTAATTCATGTGCGTAAAGTGTCAGCCCAGATTAGCCTGTGCAGTCCGCACAGGCTAATCAGGGACGACACTTTCCGCTTTTACGGTATTTTTAGTTTCAAGGAAGTCCCTCCTTACCGATAATCAAGTTTAGGCGGAAAGTGTCGTCCCTGATTAGTCTTTGCGGACTGCACAGGCTAATCTGGGACGACACTTTACGCACATGTATTATGCCCAGTTTTATCAGAACAAGACACATTTGATTACATCATAAAAAGATGCAACTTGACTTCAAAACGACGCTTCATGCCCGGCTATTAAGTTTGATTTAAAGAAAACTCGACACTTTAATTGGAAACTAATTATATTTAACGATATTCATAGAAGTTAATGCGTGTGGCAGGGAGCATTACACTGTGCTGTTTCTCTTGGAATTAAAAAGGAAACACAAAATGTATCAACTTTATCTATAGTATCGAATGAGTGCATCATGAGTTCGAACGAAAATATTTGAAGTATGGAGTAACTTATTGCGGCAGTAATTCAATCAGAGCTGTTTACTCAAAATTTCGTTTCTATGCATTTGTTTTCACTGACAGTGGTAAAATTAAAATTAAGCTGCGGAAGGAATTATTGGTATTGTACATGGAATTGTTTGGAATGAAATGAGCCTCGCTCTGTGAAAAGGGGTTTAATGAACATGCGTAAAGTGTCGTCCCAGATTTGCCTGTGTAGTAGGCTTATCAGGAATGACTCTTTCCTCTTGTATGATATTTTTCGTTTAAAGAAAGTCTCCTCTTAGCAAAAATCAAGCTTTTTCGGAAAGTGTCGTCCCTGATTAGCCTGTGCGTACTGCAACAGATAATCTGGGATGACACTTTACGCACATGAATTAGACCCCCTTTTCACCGAGCACGGCCCATTTTTAAAACTCTGCTCTAAAGTGGCCATTATGTAAAAGCTACGTTGCCTTTCATTGCGTTTCGCATAGTATAACTCTGGATTATAACAAATGCAATGGAAGAGGAAGCTTTAACGATTGTTCACTTTTAAAATGTAAACTTTGATAACATTTATTTTATAAATTTACATGAAATGTACTTAAGAACTGTAACATTTAACAATGTACTTCAAACAAGTTACGGATATACTATTTTACTAGTCGATATATCGTTCATCAATTTCAATTTATACGCATTACTTACATTGAAGCAAACCTCATTTCTTATCTCTGACAAACGATCACAAAAGACGAATGCATACAATTGTGCATATCATTATATTGCTAATCTTACGGCAAGTTCAATGCATTTGTTCGCCGTATCCGTCATAAATCATTCGAATGGGGTTTATTCATGTTTGGGATATCATTGTTGTAGACGTTTATTTTTAAGTTTGATCCCCTGTTAAGAAGGATGTTTTGTGTCTTCATTCTTTTTTACATTAGTGTATAGGTTTATTTTCCTTGTTGTTTTACGGGTTTTATACGATATTTCATAATTGTAATTGATTTCAGTGAATGTGTTAAAGTAAACACAGGTATATCAATATGACCAAGACGAAGTAAAGGTAATTATTTATTTTAGGATATACGAGTGTCTTCGAACTTAACATAAATAAGTTGTGCACGAATTTTGCAACAGTGGCTAATATTAACTTGTCATCTATCTTAAATAGTTTAAGTTCCTTGAAATAATTTTCATATCGCGGTTTAAATTTACGTCAAGTTTAACACATTGTATATATGCTCTTTACTTGATCACTGTTTCAACATGGTTAGTTCAGTTCAAGAAGATGCGAATGTCTGTCTGTAAGGCGTCTGACCGTTTATGTACATATGAGTCGTGCTTTGAGAAAACTGGGCTTAATGCATATGCGTAAAGTGTCGTCACAGATTAGCCTGTGTAATCCGCACAGGCTAATCAGGGACGACACTTTCCGCTTTTATGGTATTTTCAGTTTCAAGGAAGTCCCTCCTTACCGAAAATCAAGCTTAGGCGGAAAGTGTCGTCCCTGATTAGCCTTGCGGACTGCACAGGCTAATCTGGGACGACACTTTACGCACATGCATTATGCCCGGTTTTCTCACGACGCTCCTCATATGTAAGGCGCCTGACAGTTTGAATACATATGTCCTTTTCAAGGCCTGACAACCTCGTGACATCACGTTGAATGAGGCGTACTAAAGCAGAGACACGGTGTTTGTAAAAACTTCAGTAATTACTAGATGATTGATCTGGTCCCCTTTGTTTGAAACGAAATACCGGGATTAACACTGTCACAATGCTGAGATACTAGTCGACGATTGTATTTAATCAGTTGGCCATATCTATAACCATAATAAGCGCTGTCAAATAAAGTGTCTTTATTTTTAAATATGCTCTGTTTTTAATAGAGTATTATTTATAATGTAATGTATGCTTTACACATTTGAACTGATAAGTCTTTAATATATATGTTAAGCCAGTCTGGCTATTAACTGGAACACTTCCACCATGATCACTACCATCACCAATACAAATACTACGACGTGACAACTAGAACTTTCACCTCCACAATATTCAAGTGTTACAGCGAAGCCGCTTCCAAATATTATTGAACAAAATAGATATTATAACAAATACCGAACATAATCATACGTAGGGATTATTACATTTTACAATCATGTTCATTATTGTTTGTGAATGTGCGTAGATCTGAAACTTGCCTTATGATAAGTCATTAATGAGACTGTTCATGCTTTAAATACGAGTTAATACTCGACCTCCCCTTCTTCGTTACCCTCCTTCTCGAGCCTAGCCCTCATCCAGACCCTTCTCCTACCTCAACTCATTTCCTCTTTATTTTCATAATCACTCAACTCCTCTACACCCATTTGCTGCTCGATCTTACCCTCAACCAACCTTTCCTCCTTTTTCTTCTCATTATCATTTTCCTTCTCGTCTCCTTGAACTTCATCTCCTCCTTCATCATCATCATCATCATCATCATCATCATCATCATCATCATCATCATCATCATCATCATCATCATCATCATCATTATCATCATCATCATCATCATCATCATCGCCGTCGTCGTCGTCGCCGTCGTCGTCGTCGCCGCCGTCGTCTCATCATCATCCTCATCCTCAGCATCATCATCATCATCAACGCACGTTGGTTTGGAACCCCGGGTCTGGATAGGAACAAACGTGCTGCGCAACAATTCACTTCTGATGACTTTAAGACAATTACTAATTTTCACACTATGCTCTTAGTACTACTCGTAATACTGCTATTTAAACGTTAACATTTCAATATTAATACGTGAACTTCGCATATTAACATACAAACCGTTTAATTTGGCAATGCAGCCATAAAAACTGTTATTTAGATGTCGAGGTCGCGTTTAATTACAGACAACATACGACTGTTTATCTCAGGGTTAAGCCTGGATTGATAAGTTTAATTGAATTCTTTGCCAAAAACAAAAAATGTACTATTAAATTTGATTTGAAACACAAACAAAGACGTACTGATTTCTTATTTGACTAATTAGGGCACACATGTATTCCAATACAAAAACATGTACTGCAAATAGTTAGTTGATGTTGTTCTTTTTCGTTCGTTTATTAAGTTAATGACCAAGTGTATAAACGGAGAGAAATCTTAGTCACTCATGAAATTCTAAAATTACAAGGCGGATAATACAATCACTCAATAGTAGATATATTTCAATTATAAAACATTGAATGGCGTAAATAATATAGTCAACCAGGTGTCAATAACTTTAATAAACGGTGTTTCTAATTTATTCGTTAATATGAAAGTAAAATGGAATTCGTACGAGAAAGTAAAGGACAATTTTAAGGTAACTTTTCTGATTTTATTGGTTGTGCTTGTTTACTTATACAAATTTTAAACAGTAATTAAATGTTTAACATGTACAACTTTCTTCGATTTAACATTTTGAACATTTAAATAAAAGGTTTTAGAGACATCATCCTGTATTATTTGTACAGGAAATTCTTTAAAGAAACTAAGTTGGTTAAGCGTTTCTACTGGGTGAAACATGTATACTTTTTATAAAATTCTGGTATACTATGTATTTATTTAAATAAGTGGAAGATATTAAAGCGGGATCATTCAGATTATCGGCATGTCATTTTATAAATTAATCAAAAATCGTACACCGACCGCAGATCGCAATGAAGATTGTTTGCAAGATTACTTGTACCAGGCAATTTTGACGCTAAATCGGTCGTTGTCGGCTATTTTTTATATCAATTATGTTCACATTTATGTCAATTTTTTTGTTAAATGGGCTCTTTATTATGGAAACTCATTCTCAGTTTCAGTTATTTTCAGTGATGCAGTTTTTTTAAAGAGAAGTTTGTTTAAGATCAACAATATCGTTTACGGTAATCGGTAGCGTGTTTTACGACATCGGATTATGGGCGGGAATACAACTCGGGTACAGTCTAATATCGACCGAGTACGTTTTAAGTATATTTACCTTACCCGGGGTACATGTAAGTATACTTAATAGTACCCGGGGTACATGTAAGTAGTACCTGAGCCGACAATGACCAATCGAGCGTTCGTAACGAGATTGTAACGTAAGCATTGGTGGCGTTATTTGATTATTGAAGACGATTTTTAGCTTATCTCCCGGTGTAAACTTGCTTGTTCAATTGTTTAAATTAGCACATATTTGAAAACAAACATGCGGCGATTTGATGTTTGTTTGCTTTTGAAGTTTAGTGTTTGTATATACACAAAGGCTTTTTAAAGCTTCCATTTAGAGACGTTGGTGTTTGGTGATTTATTAGGGTGTATTAAACACATCTGTAGATTAGCCAAGTGCCGAATTGATTTTTCTTTTCAGTGCAACTTTTCAGCCAA
This sequence comes from Dreissena polymorpha, assembly GCF_020536995.1. NCBI lineage: Eukaryota > Metazoa > Mollusca > Bivalvia > Myida > Dreissenidae > Dreissena > Dreissena polymorpha. The sequence continues at coordinate 46,602,816 of NC_068367.1, forward strand.
ATGCGCACCTAAAAACTGTAATGTTTTACGTGTTAATATGACAAAGTAGCTCTATTTATAAACTTAATGCTAAACGAATGCCAAGTTACTAGAGTATATTAATACATACCGGTTGTTATTCATGCATGAATATTGAAGCAGTACTTTAAAAAAATCCATTGAAAAAACAACTATACATACTTAACCGACCCATGTATGTTCAATACATCAAAGTGGCGTAAAATACAATATGGTCTAGTACAGCAGATTTAAATCTATACTATAGTTGCATAACTAAAAATTTAGTTCATTGACTGGTGTTTTGAGACAGCCCCACCAATCTCATTAGAGCTCACGATTTATTTCAAGCTTGATAACCAATGCTTTATTATGTTATTCAAAATGTGTACGTGCGATATCTTCAGGAGTTGTATAGACCAATATGTCGAAATAGTCCTTTCTGATTCCCAATCTCTCCCTGTACATATAATCTTAGTGTAACAACACCGCGGTAGATTATTAATCAAAAGAAAACAACATGTTAATAATTCATTACCTGTGGTGTTGTGAGATAACATTGTTCTACAGCTTCATATATTATGCATACTATTATTGAGTGAAATAGAGACTTCTGCAATATATTAACGATCTGTTGATGTATCAAATCCACAAATATTCAATGTTGTCGCGCACTATTAATATGAAGTGAGTCGCCTTAAGATAAAATTATGTTTAAGTTAAATTCAAATTAAATTTAAGGTATTTACCCATATCATAACTAATAATGTAATAACATGATCTGGTTAGCCACGTCAAGCGTAAATTGGTCTTATGCCATCTGCGACCAGCGCCACTACAGACAATTCAGCGCATTCAAGTCTGGAGTTACCACACTCGCTAGCGGGACCATGAAACATTGCTTTATTTAACCTATTTATGCCCAGTGGACTCTCCCATCCTTCTCAATTGGATCAATTTATTTCCAAAATAAGGGATGTCTAGTATATGAATTTATATATTTAGAATATTTCTTACAGAAATTCCTTCAAGCATACAGCGCAGACCCTGATGAAACGCCGCATCATGCGGCGTCTCATCTGGGTCTACGCTGTTTGCCAAGGCCTTTTTTCTACACGCTAGGCATAAATGGGTTAATTTCATTAAATGTTTCTCTGTACGTGTTTCGTATAATCTACCGGTACTTACGGCGGACTTATAATATTTGCAAAGTATTAAGTAATTTAAGGAAAGGCGGTTTTGTAAATAAATTCCAATACACTGATCCGTAACGACTCCCGATTTTACGACGGTTTCCGCTGACGAGATAAAGTTACAATGCCACACCGATGTAGATAATAACTTACAAATGCTTTACAAAACGAAATATGCAGCGCGTGTCAACTAACCGTACCTTAGGCGGATTATAGGTGATATAATCTGGTGCACACACGGTGTGTTTGCACAATAAGGCGAATTATTTCCAATCTGTATATTCCATTGTTCAAACGCTGTCAGCTGAACTAATTCACTCTATGTTTCAGGACGATTTAACCCATTTATGCCTAGTGGACTCTCCCATCCCTCTAAATTGGATCAATTTATTTCCAAAATTAGGTATGCCTAGTATATTTATTTCTATATTTAGAATATTTCTTACTGCAATTGCTTTAAGCAAACAGCGAAGACCCAGATGAGACGCCGCATCATGCGGCGTCTCATCTGGGTCTACGCTGTTTGCCAATGCCTTTTTTTTATGGGTTAACATGTATGTAAGTTTTTTTTTAAATGTTAACGGAGGGCCTAAGATATTAAACATATTGTTTGACTTATGAGCAAAAAGGAATACATGTGTAACACTATTGTTTCGTTTTCATTCCGCAAACGATGTTTGTTGATTATTTTAATTGGAAGTTGGAACTAATCAGCTTTAAATATAGTTGCATATTCGTAATATTTGTTTCAATGAAATGAGCGACTCAATTTGGAAAACACAAACTTTTTTTCATTAAAAATAAAGCCATGACGTAGTGGTAACGGCATTTCACCTACGAAGCGGGTGTCAATGATTCGAGTCCAACGCAGGGCTCGATCTCACTTGACCGGTTGCCTTTCCAGTATGAACTTAAAGTGTGGGGTACAGCGATGACCTTCCTTTCAAGCAACCGGCATAAACGATATTAATCGAGAGTAAAGATATTCAGATTCATAACAGGCTGGCGAACGGGGGCACTATTATAAAATAAATTATTGCTCTTTCCAATTGTTAAAGTATTGATTATGGACGCACATAGTCGGCGTTTAATTTGAAAGCCAGTGAATATAGAGGCTTTCCGGGTACTTATTATTGTTTAATCGTGATCTCAGATTAATTGCGTTAAACTTGTCGCATTTATTCCAGCACATGCCGCAATTCAGTAACAATGTCTGTGTACCTAGGAGTAAGTTACATTTTTTAAAATTAAATTCTATTGTTTTGATATTTGTCCAACCTATATTATTTTCCCAATAATCTTAAAAACTCACAAGTTTTTTTTGGTTTAATTTTTCTGACTGTTAATTGCACTTACTACTAATTACAATAAAAATTATCGAATAACGCTACAATTTTACGTACTTTTCACGATTAAATTATGAACAATACAAGTGATACGTGTGCGGGGTGTGGATATTAGGTAATAAAGACTTGACAAGCCCATTTAGCATTATCTTTCATTGTTTTGTCTCTATAGGCATTCAAGACCTGAAAATGCAAATACCGGAACCACCGTTTTGATCTTTCCGATCGTCTTCTAAAGATAACGTCAATGTCATTCAGACGCTCCCACACAGAACACTTACGTATATGAGTACACGCATTTTGTCTAAGCTGTATAGAGAAAAATATTCTACTTACATAGTTTTGAATGGTAATGGTAAAACATGTTGAGTGTTTTTACTAAATCGACTTACTTATATGTTTCATGCCGACCGTAAAATATTTTAAGGTGTCCACGTTGCGGTTTTATGTTCCGAGTTGACGTGGCTTATTCACAATTGCGGAGCACCAATAAACCCTTACGAAAAGCCACAATAAATCACCTGAGCAGTTTGTACAGTTAAATGAGTGGTTTTTAAACCGTTTTGATTTGGAAGAATTTCGCCTAGTGGAAAATATGTAAGTAAAAAAAACCTTTATCATGCCATCGATCTTATCTCAGATTTTTCCCGACGAGTTTGAACAAAAAGATATAAATGTACATCAAACGAGTAGTCTATGAGAAGAAGAGTCTAAAAGATTGTTTAAAGTAAATTAGTCAACGTGTGACTGTTGTAAGAACTCACCCCAAATGTGTCGCACTGGTCTCCAATCCGTCCATGGCCGCATTTAAATATACATGTATCATTTTGACGGTGGCATGTTTATCATATGAATCGTGTTCTGAGAAAACTGGGCCTAATGCTTATGCGTAAAGTGCCGTCCCAGATTAGCCTGTGCAGTCTGCACATGCTAATCAGGGACGACACTTTCCGCCTTAACTGGATTTTCGTGTAGAAGAGACTTCCTTTAAACGAAAAATACCATAAAAGCGGAAAGTGTCGTCCCTGATTAGCCTGTGCGGACTGCACAGGCTAATCTGGGACGACACTTAACGCTTATGCGTTTTTGAAAACGAACCTCGACGTAAGGTCAATGCTTCCCTGTTGTGACCGCGGCTTATAAAATTCATCAACAACTGATAACACAGATTTGATGCTTAAAACAAAATAATAATGTTTGTAATAAAATATGATATATATGGTGATACCTCTCCAAAAATTAATTATACAAAGATATACCATACTGCAAGTCGAAACTACCGGTAGTGTTTGGTCAATTAAGAGCGTAGTGTACAATACGCAGATGTACTTGAGTCCAATATGGTACGTCCCCTGTGTACGAGTCTAAATCAATTACATTGCCCATTATACACAGCGATGTTGAATAAAGTTTGTAATATATATCTATGCAATTATGGTTTTTATTTGCATTATTCACGTTCAATTATAAACCTCAGCATCATGTCTATTGTTTCTGCGTTCACGTCATTTTAAACATACAAGCTTAACCATATACAAAACATACAAGCAGAACCATATACAAAACATACAAGCTGAACCATATACAAAACATACCAACTTAACCATATACAAAACATACAAGCACGATCAATAATCCACGTAACACTAGTACTAAGTGCAACCCACAATACTATATTAAGAACACAATAATATTTGTAAAAGTTCTTAAAGATTCAATAAACCAGATATGCTGGTCACGACCTGATATTTATTCGCAATGATTCAGAAAAAAACACCTGTAAGAACGTGAACAGCAAATTTAGAAATGTTGGGTTTGGGTTCCGAGAACTCCAAGCCGCAATCTCCACTAAGTCACCTTAAAACAGTATTTAACAACCGCTCTCGTCTAATTCGCCAGAGCATGTTCTGAAATTGTTTTAGGTAAGACTTGTGTCGTTATTTTATATGTCTTACACTTAATTTGTTTACGTGTTATTTAATTAAGTACAGCAATTCATAGTGACAATGGATATTCGTTTGACTGGGATTTAATTACAATCGTTTTAATATGATATTGTTTAACCCATTTATTCCTAGTGGACTCTCCCATCTTTCTAAATTGGATCAATTTATTTCCAAAATTAGGGATGTCTAGTATATTTATTTCTATATTTAGAATTTTTCTTACATAAATTCCTTAAAGCAAACAGCGAAGAACCTGATGAGACGCCGCATCATGCGGCGTCTCATCTGAGTCTACGCTGTTTGCCAGGGCATTTTTTCTAGACACTAGGCATAAATGGGTTAATTTATACGATTACTCGGTGTGTAAATAATTCTGTAGAATTTATTACAAAAACGCAGATGTTATTACAAACTGTATATGCAAGTTATCATATTTACCGTTTAAACATATTTTTGACAGCGTATTGTTTCAGGGAAATAGAATGGGCTGCTTTAAATTGTTTTCACCTCGCATTAGCCAAGGAATGCCCATAATATCACATCAGCTGCCATTGACGCTTAAAATAGTCATAATATCAATTGCATCCGTTTTTAAAATTATCCCGGATTAAATATAGGTATAATAAGGCAGTAAAAACACACACTTTACACATAACTCTCCCAAAGTCCTTATAGCGGTCACATGCGATTAATGATTTATCCGCGATTAATGCTTTGTCAAACACGACGACCACGATTACTTCAGTACTTTATGTTAATTCTACACAATGCGTACACGTTTAAATGGTGAACGTTCATATGTAAAAACACCAGTTGTTAAACCATAATATAAGTCTTTAAAATTCCACATGTTTATTTTCAATTAGGCTGCTTGTGAAATTGAGATACTTTGTGTGCGTAAGAAAATCCGGTCAGAGTCGAGTCGGTTTCGTAACAGAACGGAGTGATACATGAGTTTCTATGATGATGCCGAAATGCATTTCGTTTATGGAAGTACGTGCGTTTACACAAATAACATTTATATAGTTATACAATTTATCTATTTCATTTCATTTTAATACTGCTTCTTATAATGCTATTTAAATATAACCGTTTTATAATTTATTAGTAACCTTCGCATATGAGCATGAAATACGGTTTAATTTGGCAATGCAGAAATAAATACTGTTTTTAAGTTTTCGAGGTCTCGTTTAATTAAATGCTATTGTTTATCTCAGGATTAAGCGTAGATTGATAAATTAAACTGAATTCATTGCCAAAACAAAACTGCACTATTAAATTTTATAGTTTAAAACACGAATAAAGACGAATTGATTTCTTATTTGACTAATTAGGGCACAAATATGTTCCCATACAAAAACATGAACTAAAAATATTTAGTGTTTTTTTCCGTTCGTTTATAATTTAATAACCAAGTGTAATAACGGAGCGAAATCTAATACTGGTATGGAATTCTAAAATTACAAGACGGAAAATACAATCACTCAAAAGTATATTTATTTCTATTATAAGATATTGAATGGCGTACATAATATAGTCAACCAGGTGTCAATAAATGTAATAGCTTAAATATACGGTGTTTTAAATCCGTTCGTTAATATGAAACTGGAGAATTATAATTTGGACGGAAAGTAATGTTTATTCTTACGGTAACTGTTCTGATTTTATTAGGTGTGTTTGTTTAATTGACGCTCATAACATTCGAATTTTGTTAAAGTATTTAAATGCAGTATTTGTATTCCAGATTATTTAAACAAATAAAGTTGTTAAACCGTTTCTACTGGGTGAAAAATGTTTAGTTTAATAATATCCCTGATTTCTCTGTACTAATTTGAATAAATGGGAATCTCACATAAACGGCATGCCATCATATAAATTTAACAATAAACGTATTAACACCGGCTCTGCGTATCGCAATAAAAAAAGGTTTGCAGGTGTATTTTTAAACATACACTTGACTCAGATATAATTAGTCTTGCATTCAATAATAAACGATAACCTTATATTGTATGCCAGTTAGTTATGAGATTGTTACATTAGATTTGGCGGCATTATCTGATTATTGATGACGATATTCGTTTATTTCCCGATTTAAACTTGCTTGTGTAATTATGCAAGTCTGCAGAGAGTTAAAAACAAACACGATGCGAATTTATGTATGTTTGCTTTTGAATTTGGGTGTTTGTATATGCACAAAGGCTTCTTAAAAGCTTCCATTTAGAGACATAGGTGTTTGGTGAATAAGAAGGGCGTATTCAAACTTTTCCTAGATAAGCCAAGTGCCGTTTTTTCATTTCAGCGAAACCATTCAGCGAAATGCACACCTTAACATTTTAATGTGGTATACGTTTAAATTTGATAAACCAGCAAAACAACTAGATTATTAAACTGAATGCCAAAAACAATGCCAAAAGAACTGAACATAACAATACATACCAAATAATTTATGAATATTAAAGCAGTGCAAAAACAAAGATCTAACAAAATAAACTCATACAACATCGATGCAAATATATTTTGTATACATCAAAGTGGAACTTAATACAAAATGGTGTAATACAACAGATTCAAATCTATACTATAGTTACTTAACTGAAAATTCAGTTAATTGAATGATGTTTTTGCGACATCATGACTCACCTTAATGGAGTTCGATATAACATTCCAAGCTGGATAAACCACGGAGTGTAATCTAGAGTCCGTGGATAAACAATGCTTTATAATGAAATTCAAAATTTATACTTGCAATATTTAAAGTCATTGTATAGAGCAATATGTCGAAATAGTCCTTTCTGATTCGCAATCAATTCCAGTCCAAATAATCTTCGTGTACCAACACCGAGGTAGAATATTAACCCATTTAAGCCTAGTGGACTCTCCCATCCTTCTAAATTGGATCAATTTATTTGCAAAATAAGGGATGTCTAGTATATTTATTTCTGTATTTAGAATATTTCTTACAGAAATTCCTTTAAGCAAACAGCGCAGACCAAGATGAGACGCCGCATGATGCGGCGTCTCATCTGGGTCTATGCTGTTTGCCAAGACGCTAGGCATAAATGGGTTAATGAAATGAAAGCAAGATGTTCATAATACATTAACTCTTTTGTCAAAAGAGCAGCTTGTTCTACAATTTCATATGTATGCATTTAATGAATGAATATTATAGCGACTATATAGTTAGCCCGCCATTATATGTTTAACACTTTGAATATTCACTCGTTAATTGTATTATTTAATAAAATATAGCAAGTCATAGTACGAATTGATATTCGATTGACTTTGATTTCATTACAATGCTATAAGATAATAATATTCATTTAAAAGGAGTAACCGGTGTGTTAATAATTATTAAGAATTTATTTTAATAACGCTTATTAATTTACAATAAACATTACAACAGGGAGTATACTTAAATAAATAACTAACTATTAAAAAGAAGTCGATACCGTTATAGTTTTCATTTACTTAAGCCACGGACTCTAGATTACAATATAAACTCCGTGCTTAAGCATATTTTTATTATTATAAAATTATTTATTGTTTCAAAAACGCACAGTATGCTATTATGAACTGTGAATGCAAGCTAATATTTATATAATATTTTAACGTTTTATTTTAGAGAGCGTGTCCTGGTGTAGTTTCATAGAAATACGATGGGCTTTTTTAAATGGTCACCTATCGTACGTCAAGGAATATTTCAATATAACATACGTAGCGATGGACGCTTGAAACGAACATAAAAACAATTGCACATGTTCCTCAAATTATTCCGGATTAAATAAATGTATAGTAAGGTAGTAAAAAGAGACACCTTACACATTAATCACCCAATATCCGTATTACGGTCACATGCGATTAATGATTACCGGTAATCCGCGATTATGCTTTGTCAAGCGCGACGACCTGGTCTGTCCGCGACTTCAGCTATATGCAATAATTCTACAATGATTACACTTATAAATGGTTAACGTACATGTGTTGAACAACACCAGGTGTTAAACCATAATATAAGTTATTAAAATCCACCTGTTTATTTTCAATTTGGCCGCTTGTGAAATTAAGGTACTTTCTGTGCTTAGGTGAATCCGGTCAGAGTCGAGTCGGTTGCGTAACAGAACGGAGTGATACATGAGTTGATGATGCCGAAATGCATTTAGTGTTTGGACGTACGTGCGTGTACACAAAAAGTGACATTTATGTAGTTATAAAATGTATTTATATTCTAATGTAGACTCGCTTGAAGTGCAGATATTACTCGATATCACCGTCTGCAAAACTGTGAATGTGAGCATCTCTGGATTGTGCTTTGGTATAAAATTAGTCTAGAAAGAAGACACATTTGAAAATGTATCGTGGAACTTAATATAAAATTGTATAATAAAATAACGTGCATATATGCGTGTATTATGCAATTTTGAAGCGTTTTGAATGCAAACACGTTAATGCAACTCGTGCACCTGGCTATAACCAAATAAAGTGATCTAAATAGTCAAGGGGATTATCGGTTATTGACGAGATAATTCAGGCTTGGAATCGATCCACGTGGCAAAGTGATTGTTCATGGGGATTTAATGCGTTCGTGTCAGATTAACCTTATTAAAATAGTATTTGATAACGAAGCTACAAATTGTAAGTACGACATGTTTAAATGCTGATGTAAATTTGTTAATAATTTTACTACATTTATTAAATAAGTGATGCTACTAATATAATATTGTATAAAGCATAAATCAATTGCAACACTGTCAATTCTTGCACTTAAGAATGATTTTGAATTGTTTTAAAAAGTATTGGCAGGTGGAAAAGTATGTTTCGGATGGCTGATTAATGCCTTATCGTTCTGGCGTTTCGGTGGGTTTGAAGGTCGCCAACAAATACTACACAAAAAGAAACAGGGTGACACATGTTATGGTTGTCATATTGGCGACCTTTTTGTTGTTTCAGTGCGTATAATTGTCATTTTCTATTTTTTGGCGAGTTTCAAAGTCACCAACGCGACAACAAGCCAGAACGACAACTATACTTGCCAGAACGTCAGAAAGGGTAACAAATGTCATAATGCTTGTACTGGACGATATGGCCAAATCAACCTCCACGTTATTCGCGTTCTGGGAAAACCGGTCTTCCGTATTTTTTAATTATATTATTGTACGCTATGCAAATCGTGACTGGATGTTTTTTTTCTATAACCAACTTGTTAAATAAAAAGCATACACTGAAATCAAATAATATCCTATTTATGTTGGGAGGCGGAAAACTACAACGGGTGAGGCATGGTCAGGGGTGATAACCCCAAAAAAGGGTTAGGGTAAGGGTTAGGGGTCGGGTTAGGGTTAGGGTTGGGTTTAGGCTAACCCAAACCCTAACCCGACCCCTAACACTAACCCTAACCCTAACTCTAACCCTCTACCCCCCCCCCCTTGCGCAAAACCATACCATGCCTCGCCCGTTGTAGTTTTCCGCCTCCCATTTATGTTCGTGCAATGGGCATTTATAACATGTGGTATACTTATAGCAAGAGTACTAAAGGAATGCATGAACTGAATCAGCACGTGGCAAGGTTTATATGTAAAACAATGAAAAAGCGGTGTTTGAAATATAACGACGTATATGCTGTGTCGTTTGTTTGCAAGTCCCCGTGAATAAGTTTAAATATGGATGCGAATTCACAAAATTTAAAATAAATTTTAATGTTTATATATTGTAATTAACTTAGCCACTGAAGTATTAAAATACGTCTCTAAAATACGCAGGCTAGTCGTGTTTGCCGCAACTTCTTAATTGGCAAACCGACTTGAAGCCTTGTTGATCACACTTTACATTTACATAGTCATACCTTCAAAATAACATTAAAAGAAAATAATGTCGTTGTACTACCAACGACCATGTTGTGTTGTTAAATGACAATTGATCTTATGGCTTTATCCTCAAAGGGGTACATCGATGATATTTTTTACGGAAAGTAAAGAAATAACATACTAACATCTCAGGAAAATATTCGCAGTGTCATTTTTAATAATTGTACATTAAATTAGACATTTTTTTAAATGCTTATGTGTGGTATTATAACTTTTATTTCATAAAAAAGTGAAATATTATTCGCGTTAGCCGACATTTAACCTATGTACGAAAGTTTTTGTGATTGTTTGAAACGTGTTTTGTTATTGCTTTGTTTCTCAAAACGCAGTATTCGAAGATAAATAAAGACAACAAAATAGACGAACGTTAGAAAACGTTATGTGTTTATGACCTTTAAAATGGATGCAACTGTAATACTAGAGAAAACACAGAGGCAAAACAAACAACTTGCACTATGCTCTAGTAATTGCGCATCAGAAGCTTTAATTGTCTGAAAACTGCCTTATTCTCGTTCTCGTCTGCTGATAATCTAGAGCCGAGTGATTGATTGTTTCATATCCGAATTGCTGACTTGTAGCTTAAGTGTTCTACACTTCGAGGGCCAGACGGTGTCTGTTTTCTGCGTAGCTAGCCGTTCAAATAAAAACACCGGCCATGTGTAGTTACGAGATATATTCTGAAGTTATAACTGTTCAAACAATGTTTGAAATTTCGGAAAGAACTTCACAATTCGTATTCTTAAGTAAAATTCTCACAAAAATATTGCAATGCATTTAGATATTACATTTGTTCTAATTAACGTATACATCGTATATTCCCTTGAGCTCTTTGAAGTGCACTTAATTATTACCAAAAACGTTTAGTGGGATTGGATTTTTGCAAGGGACACTTAGTATGATCAGAGTGTACATATAATGCAGATGTCGATTTTTTCAAGTGGATACTAGCTATCCTAATAGCAGAATTCATAAGAAAAAACATTTATAGATCGTTAATACATTACACAGGACATTGCGCTTCTTTGTTGTTGTTCTGTTTGTTTTATTGTTGTGTGTGTGGTGGTGGTGGGGGAGGGGGGGGAGGGGCGGTAAAATATCCAGAAACTTCATGCAAAGTTGTATTTTGTCTTTAATTATTTCTAGTATGGGGCTTAATTTTGCATTGTTATATAGCAAAAGATGTGAAACCCTATGCTCAAAGTACCTTCACGTCCTTGCCCTCAGAAAAATCAAATTCACAATGGGTCTGTTAATTGTCCGCTTTAAAATCACATAAGGTTTCGAGGTCTCATTAGTGGACAGGGTAGCTCCTTACCAGACTGCGCGCATGCGCCGGCGAGGATTGAGCTTCACTAGCCGCATGTTGCATAAGACCAATGGTTGCATGACGCTGGTCGTATTTTTTATCATGTGAAAGCTACGCTCAACCGGTGTCTATCCTTCCACGACCCCGACTTCAGTAAAATTCAATAACTCACATTACTGTCAACAGTGCAAACACACGGACACTTTGAGTTGAAATATTGATATAAAATACGGTATTTAATAAGCCGTTTAAACTTTGGGCGATTTCGTTAGTATTCAGAGAGTAAACATTGTTTATTTAAACATGTAGAACCAAAGTGGAAATTTGTATTTATCTTTGGGCCTGCTCCGAAACCTACACTAATAAAATACCTAAATTATAATGCCTGTTAGAGTTTAAAAGATATTATTATACATACTAATTATCAATATTTAAATACTACTTTGGTATGGGTGGTGAACTTACAGAGCAAATATTTAAGTTTAAATGTAGCATTTGACCCAATTGTATTCGTTTACTTTTAGCGTTTAATTGAACTTGCTGTTAAGTAGACCGTCTTAACAATTTTACAACCATTCGCGTTTTTAATGTGTTTAAGAATTACTTGTCCGACTTTAATGCGAATATGTTCGATTGCAGTGTCAGCATCGTATTCTCGCATTCTTAAACAAAAATATGATTATGAATGTTATATAAAATTAATTAACGGTCTTATATGATACCATCACCCACATATTGTTTGCTTCAATACAATGTACAATGAGCAAGTATATACCGGTACGTTTAGTCGTATTTGCTGCAGAAATAAGCAATGTGTCTATGCATCGAATGATCAAATCTGATCCTATCTATGGGGATTTCCCACCTGTGTGCATGTCTTGTTAAAAAAAGTTTTCTTCTGTAAAACAGAACATTTAATCATTTGCAATTTTAAAACACTGGTCAATTCTTTATGTTTTCGTATTACTACTTTGAAAAAAAGCATAACGGAAGTCATGTTTTTTTTAATATACTTGCTTTAATATTAACAAATATTTAAAAAAAATCAACCAAATAAACGAGGATATGCAATAAATGTTTGGACACTAAATGACAAAATAATAAACTGTCATATTTTAATAATATGAACGTTAATGTGTCTTTTTCATTTTGTTTGTCAGATTTGTTTGTGCTTTGTTAAATAAGGATACGCGAATCACTATATTATAAGATTAATATACTAAAATCTCATTTACTGCTGTACATGTATCATTTTTACAACGACATATAATGTCCAGAATTTCTCATATCAATGTCCCAGTTGAAAGACACAAGTTATTCAAGATTGATTGCCGCATTGAAAATTACTTTGATCTCATTCAATTATCGCTATCAGCACTGAATTGTCGAATACTTAAATACGAATACTTTATTAGCCGATTTGTGCCAACTGCGGGACGTTGTTTGTTTCAGCTACTTATATACATTGGGTTCAATTCTAGTCGCGGGCGCTTAAACATGGAGCTTGTGTACTCCAGTTTGATTAGATACCAACAAATCCATGGAAATAGTTAATAATAATATTTACAATATTGAGAATTGTTTCGATTTTGAGTAAACGGATTCTCCATAGTTTTATGAAGGTATTATTGTCGTTGTTATTATTATTATTATTATTAATATTATTATTATTTTTATTCTTATTTTTATTATTATTATTATTATTATTATTATTATTATTATTATTATTATTATTATTATTATTATTACATCATAATCGTATTTGGTTTTATATAAAATACATCTATGCGATAGTCAATACTGATAAAGTTGTAAAAATGGATATTCACTAGATAACGTCGTGTATTCGAACTATGATCAATTTAGGCGGTTTAATATTATTCCATTTAGAGGCGTATATCAAGTTAATTTTACCTGTTCCTCATTTGGTTTGAATTTAATGTAATTCTCTTGACTCGCACCGATAATCAGCGATGTGTTCCCATAACATTTACGGAAATGTCCGTATCGTACCGTGATTTTGTTGCGTTGTGGATCATTACTTTTATCTTCGATCATTACTTGTATCCGTACCATGGGTTAATTATTGGTTGATTCAATCTGGTTGATTTCATCCCGTTTCAAGTAATTAAAACCTTTAAATTTGAGCGTATCTTCGACGCCTTCCATATGAGTGTTTTGTTTATTGACAACAAAGCATCGCTTAACAAGATACAGTAGAAAGAAAAAAAACAATAACGTGAAAATAGTAATGTACATTTCTTAGCGCATACATTGTTTTTATTATCTTTCCAGATGGAACTCTGTAGAAGCATGATTAGACACCGCTATAGCTAAACAAGCGTCAAAACGGAACATCCGGTTCTCAATGACTCGAAACGCGACGGACATGTCCGCCACGATTACTTTAAGTCGGCGCAAAGGGACAGGAAGCGGCCATCCCTTGTGGATGCGCACGCTTGAAGAGAAGTACCAGAAATTACATAAGAAGATCATCGAAAACACCGGAAATGCGCGGTTCTCGAACAGCGTCGGTCGCTCGGTGTATGATGGGAGGATTTCACAGGCTTTAAAAAGATACAAAACTATTGCTAACAAATCGCTGAGAAAGGTCAACGAAATAAACGGTCAGGATGAAAGTAATGTAAACAGTGACAATGAAATTGTTGATTTACCGCCGAATATTTCGAACGAGAATTCGCCAAACCAATATTTGGACAATTGCGACACAAATATTGTTGACAATGAAATGTGCGCAAACTGCGAGGAAGGTGTAGACAACAATTCAAAATCAAAGAGCGCAAGTCCCATATGTGACCAAACCGTTGAGGTACACAGGGCTCAAAGCGAGGCGTCTGATGTCTCAAAACACCACGAGAACCACGAGAAATCGCTCAATGAAACTGAAGTTATATTGAAAGTGGTTGATACTGAAAATTACACAATTGGCTGTGATAAAGACACGGATTTCGTGCCAACGCCACAGGCGGTACCGAGATTAAAATTTGATAAAAGTGAAAACAAAATAGAACGCGGAGCTGATATAGCGAAACCCAGCCGCTATGATCGAAAAAATCTTAAGACGTCGATAAGTCGAACGAGCAAGATAACGTCGAAATCGTGCCCAGCAAAAATTCAAAATCAGGTGAATCGAAACCACGGTCAGAAAACTTTACTGACTTCGCGGAGCAAAAGCGTCAACCGACACAAAATGTTCACCCCCATGTCAGCGGAAGCCAAGCATGCCATAACGGAGACCATACAGGAAATGAACATCACCGCCTCCAGTCAGACAGATGGTGAAGTGAATTTCGTACCCATCAGAAGCAGAACGTGTGTAAGAAACTGGCATACGCCTAAAAGAACGAAAGAGTTGCTGAATTACCGAGTGGTTTTGGATAGCACGGCCGAGCGACTTGCGAATATTGACTGTGACGGGGTGAATTTGAATAGTGCTGAAAAACAGAATTCCGGAAATGGAGGCTCGTGTCGCTCATCAGCCGGCTCAGGTACACTGAGTAGCGCGCGTGGGCTCGGGGAAGCCAAACTTCCGGATATTCTAAGCGGAAGTGCACGTGACCGTTACCAAGGTAAGAAACAGTCATACATACTGCCCGGGATCGGGAAGTATCGAATATCTCACGACGAACCTGTGTTCGAGATTACGCCACCTGGTTTTGATAGTCGCTACAATGACGTCATGCCTCACGAAGAAAGGGAGTCCGAGACGCCACCGCCGGATATCCGGCAGCGCGCCATCGATAAGTGTTCCGCGTGGCTGATTAAGTACAACAAATGAATGCAATTAACATATTACCGGTATATTCAGATGGGGATTGTGCTATAGTGTGCTTATCAACCACCGAGGTCGTTCAATGACTTTTCAGGCGAAAACAATCACTTAAACTTACGATTTAATGAAACGTTCAAATTATATCGTGAAAAACTGATTTATTCACATTTGTAAATGACTCTGTTGACTAATTAGTACTGTACGGGTGTTAATTGCAGTGAACAATAAAACAACTTGATCGCGTAATCGGTTGAAGTATCTTGAACGAACACTTTCTGATAAACATCAAGGCACATCGATATTTATGATGTTTCTGTTAGTTAATGTATTTAATGTTATGAGTGGAAGGTCCATTTTCTGTGGATCAACGTGGTGTTCAAGGCATAAATAGATAACCTTTCTGTATCAGAGATGGATATCATGTAGAGAAAATCCAAATTTTACAACGGAATGAATTGTTAGACAATGTTAATTAAAACTGTGCTTTGTTTGAAACATATGACAGAGCTTTACATGCAAGCCCCTCGCAGAGTAATCGTTAAGTACGAAGAATCACAAAAAGGCCAAAAGGATGTCGGGAAAAAACAACGCTGAGTACCGGAAGTTTGCCTTTTCTCGGACACAGCTCCGTTGCTTTCGTTCGGATGATATCTGCATCGTTCGGTGCCTTTTGTTCTCGAAGAGCGACATTGTTCTGTTATTGGAAGTCGGACCGACCGGAAGTAGTAATTGTGGGAAGGGAATTGTGTCACTATGAACGCAATTTTTTTCGGGACGTTTGGTGTATACGCATTTTAACTACTAACTAGACTATCATAGATGCGACAAATTTCCACGTATCTTACATGTATTAAAGAGCTAGAACACTAACAGTTTTACAATGAAAAAAGTTCATGAAGCACCAAAAAAGTTTATCTAACATAACAGAAATTAAAGCGTTGCTCAAAAAACGTTCAGACAATCAAAAGATATAGCCGAATTCCGTTATCACGACCAAGCATACGTCAAAGAGATGCTGAAATTCGATTTGAAGATAACGAAACGCAACTGTATATATGTTATGTTTCTCATTGTATATACACTCCGTGCGTATGTATTTGTACATCTTACGTGAATCCTCAATCCATCATCCAGCCCTTATTCTATTCTTCAACACAATTGTTGATAAGAGAACTTAAACCAGTTTACATAGTGTTTTTAATTAACAAGTTTGTATTACTATTAGTATTTATTGAATTTGTGTCCACGAAATAGTTTGTTTCTCCATTTTGTATTCAGAGTTTATTTATTTATTCACGTCATTGAGTGTTTTTGCGTCCATGATGTGAGAGATTGGCATTTATCTTGCTTCATTCAA
Source organism: Dreissena polymorpha (assembly GCF_020536995.1). Lineage (NCBI taxonomy): Eukaryota > Metazoa > Mollusca > Bivalvia > Myida > Dreissenidae > Dreissena > Dreissena polymorpha. The sequence goes on from NC_068367.1 coordinate 46,619,615, forward strand.
TGTCTGCTTAACCGTCGCAAACATTCTCATTTTTTAAAAGACAGGAAATTATTTAAACAAAACGTTATTCTTTTAATTATTAGAAACATTATAAAAAAGCGATGTAAAAATGTCCAAGCTACAGGTTTTTGAACCCGTGGCCTGTAGTACCAAAAATACACGAAACCACTAGGCTGAAAGGAAGTAAAAATGCTATGTCGAACATATAATTTCTGCTAAATTATCAATAAAAAGCTTTATTTTTTGTTCAAATGTCAATTAATGATTATCATGAAAACAACATTTAAAATGTGTTTTTAAGTTAGAAGAGTGTTCGTGCGTTTTTAATATAATGCATAACTCCTGTTTTGAAAACTGTAATTTTTACCAAACTGTGAACAAGTGCTTTTAAACGGGTTTATTCGTGTTAGACGTTTTTTTTTCAAATTCTAAAAACATTACTTGTGTATTTCAATTGGCAATACAATAGTATGGAATGTCATTAAAACTGCGAGTAAATGTTATTTCATTTATGAGTGACAAGGCATGCGTAATGCTTAGAGGATGGAACAATTGTTGACAGTTTATATTGATAGAAATTATTGCATTAATGCAACATGTATACATCGACCACTACTCTTTATCGCCCAAAATAATATTTGATGAGTTAAAACGTCCAAAATGAGTGTAATACGCACACACATATAATATGTTGTGGAAAATATGTGACTGGTTAGTATATTTTACTGCAAACACGGTATACTATGTGATATAGGTTGTATTTGTTTTATAAAAAAATGGACCTAGTTATACATTGTTATCAGTTTTAAACACACCACAATACGTAGTTATGTCTAAAGGGTGTTGTGTGTTTAAAGTTTAGAATGTGACATTTATAATTCAAATAGTATCATGATTTTATGTTATTATTCAGTATTATTGTTTTATAGATGTTTCTCTTTGTTTTTATATTGTTATACATTGTTAATTTATTTAAAAACAATATAATAAAATATAATTTTTCAACACGTTAACATTCTTTGTTCAGTTTAGACTTGAATTATGAAATATAGACTATGAATTTATTTGGTTATGCGAAAAGAAAAGCTCTAGATAGTTGTTCAAACATATCCATGACATATTTACAGATTAATAATAACACCTTTTTGCATGTTTACACAAACGAAGCATTCTGATTTGATAATTCGACCTCATGACCTGTTTTTCATTTTACGGTAACCACGGCGTATGAAAATTAATATATAAATATTAATGACCGTTTTTTATCAACAAGGAGAGAAATGTTTTTCGAATTTTTACTCGCAAAAACAAAGTAAGTGCTTCTTACTTTTTCGTTAACGTCAATGCTATGTCGTTCCACTGTGTATACGGGTGTTGCCTGCCTACTGACGCTAGATTGGTCATTGTCGGCTCGGGTACTTCTTAAAAGTACCCAGGGAACTCTTTAGTATACTACAATGTACCCCGGGTACGGAAATTATACTAAAACGTACCCGGCTTTATATGAGACTGTACCCGAGCTTCATTCCCGCCAAAAATCCGATGTTAAAACAAAATTCCTGCCTCAACATTATTGTTTATGTATAAGTTTCGATAATATTGAGACCGTTTTACAGAATATGGATACACATATGGACATACTTAATTTGAAAAAAAAGAACCGACAACGACCAATTCATCGTGAGTATTCACGTATATACGTTTAAGTATATTTTCCGTACCCGGGGTATGTTGCAGTATCCTTAAGAGTACCCGCGGTACTTATAAGTAATAACCGAGCCGACAATGACCAATCGAGCTCTACTAACGTGTGTGCTCATTCGCTTTTTGCGGTTTAATATTTTAAATTTTAGCCTATATGGGCACAAGGCGCTTTCACAAAAGTTTTAATATGACCACACAGTCATAAGGTGCATCATTTCAATAAATGAAAAAATAATTATCCATCTGATTCGACGAATAAACAATCACTGTTATCTCAAATGTGTATGGTTTTGTACGAATTCAGAAGAGAACGTACACACGCCAACATGCCAACGGAATTGCATGCATTTTATTAACCAGGTTTTCCGAAGGAAAAAACTGGTTATTAGATTGGCGAATGCGGGCGGGCTGGCTGGCTGGCTGGCTGGCTGGCTGGCGGGCTGGCGGGCGGGCGGAACAAGCTTGTCCGGGCCATAACTATGTCGTTCATTGTCAGATTTTAAAATCATTTGGCACATTTGTTCACCATCATTGGACGGTGTGTCGCGCGAAATAATTACGTCGATATCTCCAAGGTCAAGGTCACACTTTGAGTTCAAAGGTCAAAAATGGCCATAAATGAGCTTGTCCTGGCCATAACTATGTCATTCATTGTGAGATTTTTAAATCATTTGGCACATTTGTTCACCATCATGGGACGGTGTGTCGCACGAAAGAATCACGTCAATATCTCCAATGTCAAGGTCGCCACGACTAAAAATAGATTTTTTTAAAAAAACAAACTTACAAAGGGGGTTAATTTTGTTTGTTCATTTCAAAAGTTCAGTTTGAGTTTTCTCCCTTTATCAGATTTTTTTTTCACAATGAAAACCTGGTTTTGTGACAATTTTGTCCCTTGTTTAACATACATGCACGAACACACTGTTTTTAGTGTTTTAAGTTAATACGCTGGCCCCATTATCAAATTAAAAATACTTTTCATAAAGATGCAATTTATTATGATTGTTTATAAATAATTGCATTCTTCCGCGGACTTTTTCTTTTTGAAAGCTCACCTTTCAAGTTTGGTAGGGGTATCTACGCATGCGTTTACAGACGACAATTAACGCATTGACGTCACGTAATGGATGATGTCGTTCAACTGGCACCGAAACTGACATTGGGTTCATACTTCAGAGAGAAAAACCCCTTTTGCGATTTAGAGTAATAAAATAAGCTGATATAAACTTAATGTTGTTATTTTTAAGCATTGAATAGTATTTGTTTCTGCATTTTAAGAATGGTCTGGAAAACTACGCCGTATTTCTGCAAAACGGCGTCACATGCATAAAATACTGTTGAGTAATGTTCCTGATTATCTTCTCCTTACTTGCATTAACTCGGTTAGCGTGAGTTTGCATGTCAAGTACTTTAATCAAAAGCAATAACATGCACAGCAAATGTGACCCATACTGGTAAGGCCAGCATTTTTTTTTATTATTTGTTTTACGGGAGCGCCCGACCCTATTTTTCGACAAATACAAATAAAAATAAAAAGTCACTTTCGTTTTTTTATTTACATTTCACCCGCCGACCTGGTATTTTATCCAAAACTAGAAGAAAAAAAAATGCGCAGATTGCCGAAATTTTTTTTTTTAATTTGTTTAGTATACGGGTTGTTTCGTTGTGCCAAGTCGACTTGTAAAGCGTCAGCGATTTTCATTGGCTATTGCAGCCAATACCACACGCTATTAGCCAATCGGTGAGTATTTAACAAATGATTTTCATATTGCATTGCCGAAATGGCGGACATTAACAACAACGAGACATATGTAGCATATTTTAAAATCAAATTAATTAAAAACCGAGCAGAAACAATTTCAATTATAAAAGTTAATCTTCAGAACACCATTGTTGACATCATGCCCATATTATGTGATACGTAATTAAACATAATTAGAGTTTTTGCAGATGATGCAGAAGTGTCACCATCGATAACTTTCGGTGTGTTCAAAAGTTCTGGGTAGGTTTAATAAATATGCGTTTTTATTAAAATGTAGATCCTGTAATATTTTTATAGATAAACATCAACATTCCGAAAATGTCCCAGAAGTACTACTTTACGTTTCTTTTAATGGACATGAGGACTGAACCACAGGTACTTGCATCAATAATCCCGTTCCCCACCCACCCATATATATTCTTTATTAAGAAAAAAAGTATGCGACACAGCTTCTGAAGAAAATAACATTGGGTCCGGATGTTCGTATGTCCGTCAATGACACAAGAAAGTTTAATTGCACAGTAGCAAAATAGCATGCTTATTATTCTTCATTAACTTAAAACAAAACACCTTTTCCATATATTAAACTGTATAACTATTTTTATATCAACATTTTAACCATTTTTCCGGTACCGTTTGACCAAGTTACGCCCCTTTGTTTGGATCAGTTCATTTTATTGAATTTTTACAGACGAAACCAAAGTTTTGACTTTCAAAATGTCATGAAAAAGTAAATGGAATTTATTTCTTAATTATTTGATCAGTTTTGTAAATCAGAAATACATCTTAATGTATTTTTCAAAAATGAGTTATTATTCAGCCGAAATATGATGTTCTATCAACTGTATATTATGTTTTCATACGGCAGGATTTGTACTGCAAGGAATGCAAGTAAATTTATCACACCTCAGGCTTTGTTGATAAATGTGCTCAATTGGCTCTATGTATTTGTTCCAAGGGTTATTATTATCTTCAGATTTATATAGTTATCTCTGTTTATTATATATCCAAGAAAATGTCATTGCTGTTTCTCCTTAAAATAATACAGACAACACATTCCATAGAAATTTTCATTTGAACTTAAACTGTGAATAAAAGGGAAACAAAATAATGAGCAAAAGTTAACACCATTTTATTTTGACAATACTGTGAGTCTTTTACGAATTTATTTAAATAAAATACTATTTTAAAAATATACAATTACATAGTTCAAAAGTTGTTTTCTATATATAATTAATCTTGCGAGTAAATTATATACAGTCAGCAGAGTAATTCTACTAGAACAATTTAAATCTTTGCTACATGTACTATTTAATTCTTTATACGGCTTTCACATAAGAAAATGTTCAATGAAATAGATCTAGGTTTCTAGGTATATTGTTTCTTTTACCTCAATATTTTGTTGGGGCTAATGTGAAGCCAATGGACATGATACAAAAACTACGAAGATTACCACCATACAATGTCCCATACAAAATAATTATCGCCTAACCTATGCGTTTTCAGAGAATAAGATTGTTTAAGCTCTTTATTATATAAAAAAATATTAATCATGTGAAACAAGGACGGGTGAATTTTTACTCCAAATGTATGATTTAATCACACCAAAAAGAAGAAAATACTAACATGTTTCACACCAAATATTGAACCCCTGATCCTTGCGGTTTCTGTGTTGTTAGGGATTATCAAATACATTAATCTATATAAATCAGTTGACCCCTGAAGCGCAAACAGTTTTGACCACGGAGACATGCTTTGAGGAAACTTAGCAAAAGAACCACTATATGGTTGGCATGCAACGTAACAAACCAATGGGCCTTGCGGTTTCAGATAATGATTATATTATTTATATTTATAAGCAAAACAGTAACCCCTAGGGAGGGCAAATTTTCTGCATATTTGAACAAACTTCAAAGAGAACCTCATAACGATGTTACACACCAAATATTGAGTCATGCCCCTTGTGTTCACTTTACATATATAAACACTATAACTCTCTCTGAATATAACATGAAATGTTTTTATAAGTCAATAACTCTCGGTTTCTTAAATGAAATATTCACATTTTATGTACTAGAACTTTCACTACACAAAGTTTGGATCAAGATCAATTCAAGCGCAGTCTGATCAGGATCCAAAGTGTTCGCTTAACATCTTTAGAAGTACTGACTGAATGACAATAATGTTGAACATGTTGGATCCTGATCATACTGCTCTTTTGGAGCCAAAATGGTCGCAATCGCCCTAAGGTCCAATTTTCTGTTACGTGGCTCATTTTTTCTTATGAGTGATACAAATAATAATGATATAAAGCAAGTCTGTTGTATGTTAAAGAGTATTTTTAGTGTGCATATTCCACCCGTGGATGAAAGTTACAAAGTTGGTTGTTATTAAAAGCTATTAAACAATGTATAAAGTTTTTAAGTATTTTAATTAAAGTCAAATGCATGCTATATTTGTTATAAACATACATATGATATACACTCAACAAAAGTTTAACGACCACTATAATACACTACACACCTGGTGTGTTTAATAGTCTCTATTGTAGCAATATCGTATATTAATACATGCGAAAGGTGCTTTTACCTATAAATATATATATAAATATGTTTACTATTATTTTAAAAAGCTTCTACAACAGTGTAATGAGATATATAAAACACTTAAAGGTTAATGCATGTATACATAAGGCCAAATTTGCTGAATTTTAAATTTTCAAAAATAAAAAAATAATCGGTTTAGACAGTTTTATTTTTATATTTTTTTGGTAGACTGCTCACTTTTCATGCTTGTATTTTTATTTTTATTTATCCCCCCCCCCCCGACTCATTTTTTTGAAAAATTTCCCGTAAAACAAATAAAAAAAATGCTGGCCTAAAGGTCTCGTCCCGATAAATCGAGTTTATGCACGTTTGCATGCTTACGTGCTTCTTTTATACAAAATACACATTGTTAATCGAATAGATCATAATCCCATGGTTTGTTATGACGGCAGAAAATGATGGGCAATGCGTTTGACCAGTCAAATATTTCTTGGATGCTGCTAAAGAGAAGACTCTTGGCATCTGCTTTCGATGCCTCACGAAACACTTCAATATATCAACCAATATTTAATATCTTTACTTGAATACATATCTGAAGTTTGTTTTAAACCAACGACAACCGTACTTACGCTTTTAAATGCCAGGAAATTGTTGGAAAAATAAATATTTAACGTTGGTAAATTTGTCAGAAAACAATATCCTGTTTAAAATAATCGAACAGTTAAAGTAGAATGATTAAGTACCCGCTTAATCAGTCGATTACTGAGCACGTATATTTAGCGGTGCACATGGGCATAATCAAATACACGAAAGTAGGTCTCTTTGAAAACCGGGCTTAAAACATATGAGCCGTGCTCTGTGAAAAAGGGGGTTTAATGCTTGTGCGTAAAGTGTCGCCCCAGATTAGCCTGTGCAGTTCGCACAGGCTAATCAGGGACGACACTTTCCGCGTTTATGACCTTTTTCGTTTAAATGAAGTATCTTCTTAGCAAAAATCCAATTTAGGCGTAAAGTGTCGTCCCTGATTAGCCTGTGCAGTCTGGGACGACACTTTACGCACATGCACGACTCATATGCGTAAAGTATCGTCCCAGATAAGTGTTTGCAGTCATTACCGGCTACCCAAAAATCAAGAACGACTTCTTTCAGATTTTATGGAATTTTTAGTTTAAGGTATGTACGTTTTCTCTAATTGAAAGAAGTATCGGCGGAAATTGTTAGCCTTTGCGCACTGCAGAGACCGGCTCAGGTATTGATTTTATGTTTAAGATATGAAGGAAACGAAACACGCGGCGTATAATCACTGGAGCCAGCTCATTTTGAAGACGCGTCAAAATAAGAGATTCTTAGCTTAAATAAAAAAACGTTTTTTTTAATGTTTGTTATTGATCATTGAATAGTCATCGAATTATACGAATGCGTTTTAATCAAATTGTTTGGTTTTATTTTTAACGAGGCTACTGTTAAAACGTACGACCGCAATATAATACGAATAACCAACGTGTCGATGATATGAATTGGTGTCCTCTCATAAGCGACATTGTTTTTGTTGTTTTTTTTCACAATGCATCCACAAAAAGATGTTGTGACCATTGTGTTTACTTATTGTTCGGTCATGAAAATGACGTACGTAGCCGTATCGAGCCGGAAATGACGTACTTGCGGATTCCAGACACTAGCGCTACGGGCAATATGAGTCCAGGCCAATATTTACCAATAGGCTTAAAGTTTCTGGCAGGGCTTTAATTTATATCTTACTGACATTTATGCTTGCTGTTGCTAAGTCGTACTCTTTAAAGCACAACGATAGCTAGTCTTATTTATAAGACGCGCAAAGAATTTAGAGATACTTTTTATATGGGCTAAATTCTATGGAGCTCCAAATATTACCAATATAAAAAGTAGCTTAATATTTGAGAGCATCAACAAGTTCGACTAAACGATAGCCGGTATAAAGTGAGGCAAATTTTAGAAAGTAAAATGATCTGTTCTTAAGTTATTAAGTTAAGCATTTTAGGTTTCGTTTCATTAATTATATTGTTATATTATGATATGCCATTGTTTTCATTAAAAAATAACAAGTTGATAATATATATCATTATTTCAAAACCAGTTTTCACGCGCCGAAAAACGAAAACTGGTTGGCTCAAAGAGTTTTTGGACCAGCGCTGGCCCTGGTTTCAACAATATGAAATTTGGATTTTTAATTATTAGTATTATTAAATCTGATGATTTGCAAAAAAACAAGAATCGGCATCGTGTCACTTTGTTAGTCTCTCTCTCTCTATCAATCTGCAGCGGAATCTTCATCATCATCAACACAAGCAACAACAACAACAGCAACAACAACAACATCGTGCTCGTTTGTTGAGCAATCATCCGCCGCTTATCGTTCATACATGGTAATTTGACACACTTGAGCAATTCTCAATTATTGTATGACGCGTTCATTTTATGCCATTTTCATCTTTCAGAATTGATAGTTAATGACCTTTTCAGAATTCTTTATATTCTGTCCGGCATTCAAATAATACTGCGTTGAAAAGAAACGTTCGTATCCATTTCACCCTCTTTGCAAAAATTCAACAATGATACTATTGAAGTCTTAGCATTTCAAACTTGCAAAAAAATCACAAATATTTATTTAATCCGATATTATTTATGCATACGCATAATACCCAATTCATAATTCTTCATGCTAATCTTTCGTGCAATTAAATAATAACGAATTGAAAATAAATACATAAATGAATTGTGGGTCTCAAATAACTTTCTGCTTGAAGAATAGAACATTTGTTTGATTGACGCTCATTATTGCGATACAGACAACATGCATGAGTATTGCGATACTAACAACATGTATGAGTTTTGCGATACAAACAGCATGTATGAGTATTGCGATACAAACAGCATGTATGAGTATTGCGATACAAACAGCATGCATGAGTTTTGCGATACAAACAGCATGTATGAGTATTGCGATACAAACAACATGTATGAGTTTTGCGATACAAACAGCATGTATGAGTATTGCGATACAAACAGCATGTATGAGTATTGCGATACAAACAGCATGCATGAGTTTTGCGATACAAACAGCATGTATGAGTATTGCGATACAAACAACATGTATGAGTTTTGCGATACAAACAGCATGTATGAGTATTGCGATACAAACAGCATGCATGAGTTTTGCGATACAAACAGCATGTATGAGTATTGCGATACAAACAGCATGCATGAGTTTTGCGATACAAACAGCATGTATGAGTTTTGCGATACAAACAGCATGTATGAGTATTGCGATACAAACAGCATGCATGAGTTTTGCGATACAAACAGCATGTATGAGTATTGCGATACAAACAGCATGTATGAGTATTGCGATACAAACAGCATGTATGTATATTGCGATACAAACAACATGTATGAGTATTGCGATACTAACAACATGTATGAGTATTGCGATACAAACAACATGTATGAGTATTGCGATACAAACAACATGTTTGAGTATTGCGATACAAACAACATGTGTGGTGTACATTGGTTAAATGGAAAATTTCACATGCGAGCCTCGCTCTGGGAAAACCAGGTTAATCCATGAGCGCAAAGTGTTGTCCGCACAGGCTAATCAGCGTAAAGTGTCGTCCGCACAGGCTAATCAGGGACAAAACTCTCTGCCTCTTAAGAATTTTTCGCTGAAAATCGAGTCTATGTGGAAAGTGTCGTCCCTGAATTGCCCGTGCACAGCCTAATCAAGGAGGCTAATCAAGGACGACACTTAACACCATGCATCAAGTTCAGTTTTTCCAAACCGAACGCGGCTAATTTATTATATTCTATTTTCATTTTGTTTCGCAATATGTATACGTGTATTTATAATAAACTTATTTAAGAATCGGCATTTTATGTGACCAACAGCGTACCTGTAATCATGTTGCATTTTTGCGGAATTAATGAAAGAAAACTGAGAAGTTCGTACCTGAAGTCGATGAAAATAAACATTTGCAGTCTTTCCAATAAAATATATTTGTTCATTTCAAAGATTTTGCAATTAAGGCAGTTGAAAATTCATTTTCTTGGCTAGGTATTCAATGTTTTATAATCCCTTTAACAGTTCTGAAACGAAAATAAAGTTGACTTAAAAACAAATGAAAATCCCCAATTCCTTTCGCGCAACTCCTGCTCGATCAAATTACGTATTTCAATTTGAAACAAAGCAAGAGATACCGATTAAAACCTTGCCTAGGTTTTTTTGCAGCCTGTTTTATTTATAAAGCAAAGAATCTATAATACCAGCCGTCAAATCGATACGACCAGACTATCATATTTATTCGGGTCCGGCAATTTCAGGTTAAAGCCAACTTATGGAAACACAGCAAGCTGTTTGTAAGCATTCAATGTCAGGTAAAAGATGATTTGCTGGCATGTTCACGTGGTATAAGCTTACTTAAAAGTCAATTCAATGTTTGTCTATGTAAACGGTAAACAAAACACACCTAGCAACGACAAAAGTAAATACAGACATTGGCACCATAGCAAACACAGCCATGGTGAGCCCTCAGTCTTTATACAATCTAAATCTAATGGTGCTTGGAAAATTATAAAGCCATGTTGTATTTGTGCATATTAAAGTCGACTTTCTTTCGAAAGAAAAAAAAGATAACTGAAAAATTAATAGTTTTCCTTCTTTGACGAACTTGTGGGGTCTTGTCGGTTAAAAAAACAAAGAATATAAATGAAAGTCTCCGCCTTTGTATATAATGTTCCATACCTCAAAGATCATTGTCCATGAAGCATTCTTGCACTAGGGGGTAAGTCGGTGCAGAACTGGAATCTCCGTGCTCTTCGGTTGGAGCCCCACACCGAATTGGTTAACTGGTCGACTTAATAAGACTTGCTCCTTAGAGATACGAACCTTGGTAATGCGCGCCACACATCATGCCTTTGTGGTTACAATTTCTTGTGCGAAGTGCATCGTCTCATTGTTTTGAACATTTCTTGCACGCGACTAAACGTCTAATTATCATGCACATTTCTGGCTCACGCCAAATTGTCTCGTTATTGTTGATATCTCTTAAAGGCACATCTCTCGTTATTCTGGCAAGTCTTAACAGAACGCGCTCGCATTTAACAGCCCCAATTGGTTTTATTGAGCCAAAGAGTTTCTTTGGGATACGACTTGGAGCCCGTCTAAGTATACAATTTTTCATTCTTATACAAATTTCAGTCACGATTAAATTTGAGTTTAAGTGTATAATGGGCAAGCACCAACATATTGGATTTCTTGATTTTAGTAATTATATTCAATTCCTTTAGATTTGTCGCACACGTTTGCTTATAATCATGCATTGACCGTAAATGAATATTTGTTTTGATTTTAAATTTATTTTAACTTAGATTTGTCATAAAATGTTTGATAAGACATGGTCCGCTGGATCTAACGCGATTCACATTGTCTCATACCGATCAACATAATTATTCACCACATATTTTTAAACTTAGTAACGATACATGACCGAGGTACAGTACCGGCACGAAACAGGCCGGACGGACACACATACACACACGAACCTATAGTAAACAAGCCGTTTAATTGGTTCTCGATTACCCGGTAACACAACTCAACTTTCAAATTTTGATTATTAAATCAGTGTCTATGTATAACATATTGCCTAATATGAGCGATATACCGGTAATCTGGTCTTTTATCGAGTGCAATAGTTATGGCCCAATACATTGACCAGCTATAGATCTTGTAATTATATTGTGGTCATAGATAAAGTAATAGAATATCAATATTTGATTACGTATCAGTTTAGCTACATGAAGTGATTATGAATCGAAATTTCTATCGAGCAAAGGTTTTTTCCATAGCAAATTCATCGCATAAAAGTTCAATATTTGTTAGGCTGTGTAAAAACATACCCTCCAATACATCTTACGTATATATATATATATATATATATATATATATATATATATATATATATATATATATATATATATATATTTATATATATATATATATATATATATATATATATATATATATATATATATATATATATATATATATATATATATATATATATTCACACATTTGGCCAGTTACGGGGTCTCTGATTTAGAAATAGGTTATGGGGTTCCCACTTTAAATACATGTATCTCCATACCCTTTTTTATCCGATATAAACACGAATTAAGGTATATAGGGGTACCTACTATAATTATTGTATATAAATACGTCATTTATTTAACGTCTTATACAAGGAAATATATAGCGAACTTATTTGCGAGGTATATACAATTTCAATTTCAGACCTGATTGTGGTTTTCGATTTAAGACCTTATTGTGAGATTTGATTGCATTACCTCCCCTACACCCCCCTCATAGTAATTAAAGGAGCCTAGATTGCGGGGTTGTATATAGACCCCGTTTTTTATATTGACCTCGTAAGTACAGTCTGAAAACTACAGAGACCGCGTAACTGGCACTATGTATTGGTATATATATATATATATATATATATATATATATATATATATATATATATATATGACACTAATAAAAAGACAAGAACGGGTTACCAAATACCAGATTGCAAGTAGCTCGTTCAATGTTGTGAGAAGGGAGGTAAATATGAAAAGACTTCGCTGCGAAATAAATTAAGGTTGTCTTTCTCCAAATATTCAAATATCTTTTGCACCAATTCCTTTAACAAAACTCTTTGTAATAATGACATTAAATTACAAATATGTTAAAGGCATTAAAACAAACGAATAAATAAGTGCAACTTTTCCAGTTACCAAAATTACATAGTCAATCACACGCATCAAATACAAGAACTTTTTTACGGTTATAAAAACAAATAAAAACACGCAATGTAATACATATCCGTTCCAAATATAACATAAACAATATTTATGCAAATGAGCCGCGATATGGGAAAGCCGGGTTTTAAGCAGAGTCAATCACACGCATCAAATACAAGAGCTCTTTTCCGTTTATAACTACACATACAAACATCTGGCACGAATATCAAATTAACAACATTAAAGTAAATGAGCCGCGATCTGGAAAAAACGGGCTTATTACATTTGCATGAAGTGTTTCCCAGATTAGCCTGTGCAGTCCGCACAGGCTACTAATAGAAGAAACTAACCGAAAAAAACTGGATTTTCGTTAAAAAAAGAGAATTTCTTTAAACGAAAAATAAAACGATATACACGAAAATTGTGATCCCGGATTTTTATTTGCGGACTGGAAATGCTCATTGTTGACAATACTTAATGCATATGCATTTAGCCCGGTGTTCACAGAGTGCGGCTCAAACGACATTGTCCGACAATGCAGAGGTATGTTTTCAAAATAATGAAATCAGCGGAAAACAGCAGTCAAGATACAACCGTTTTGTTACATCTAAGATTAAGGAAGCGCTGACAGATGTAAGATGTGTTTGTTTTGCTTTTTTCTGTCTACATTTTTGTATTTAGTTATGATTCGCTGGTGTGTGACCTATTTGGCCGAGACATACCCGTACTGTCGCCTACAGACGACGAGCATCGTCAGTGACCAGCCGTCCTGGAAAAGAACAATTTATTTAGAATTTAAAAATAACAACTTTGTTGTTTTTTTTATAAAGAATCATTCCACTTACTAAGAGTGAAACAATAAAGCATGATGCACTGTAAATTATTAAGAAACTTAGGTTAGATACTCACTTCGAGCAGGCCCATGCATGTAATAAAGATACATAAAATGACAGTCTGCGCACTAATATGATAGTGGGGAACGTAAGTGCATTTCTTTAATTCAAACACTTAAAGAGAGTGACTCATGTATAAAGTAACATACGTCAAACTGTTTGAACAAAGTACATATGACCCGCGGCGTGCGTAAATGGGTCTCGTGTCATTTGCGACCAGTGCAGCTCCCAACCAGCATGCGCATTTGGTAGTCTGGACAGGAGCTACCGGTACATTGTCCGCCAACGGAACAAAAAAAACAAACTAGCGTGACTTTATATCGGACAGAATAGCTCCTTGAATCGCGCAGTCTGGTCTGGAGCTACGCCACCGCATTAGACCCATTTTCGCATGATGTGGTCCAATACAATATTGGTCCATATATTGAATATAAAATGGCGGATGTCATGCCGAAGGTGTTATCTGCAATTAACAAATGACTAAGATGCTTCACCTATTTATGAATTGTTTTGATACGTGAATTACCTTTATGAGCGATGGTACGTCGATCCAGAAATTTCGGTTTGGAATCAAATCCATCCCAGATTGTTTTCGTACAACATTGAACGCAACTCCCGCCAACATGTACGTGAGGAGTAGCGAGAAGAATCTGGAAACAAATCAAATCGATGTTAATAACATCTGTGTCCGATATAGTTTAAAAAATTAAAATAAAAAGATTCATATGAAAAAGATTATTAAAGATAGTGTTGTTGATATTTGTGATTGTTGTGTTGGTGGAAATGATGATTATGCTGTTGGTGAACATGATTATGATAGTAACGACGAAGAGGATTGTGATTATGATATGAATGATGACATAAAAATGTGTGATGATGATGAAGACGACGACGCTGCTGTTACTGCTGATGATAATGTTTACGGTGGTGGTAGTAATAAAGGTGTTGTCGAAGACAATGGTAGAGTGGAACATACATTATTAGCATGACTGAGCCGCCACTGAGTGAAGCAGAACCGGAACTTCCAGTCGAAGGAACTGCGCATGCCTGGTGAGCGTTAACCGTCATTTCCTGCAATATACCAACATTGGTCTATATGAAGTATATGTACATGTACTAACATAGATGTCATTGATGAACTAAACAGGAACGTTTTAATTGACTGACTGAACATTTATGCAAATCGACATACATCAGATTACTATGTAAAACTTTTGATCTATTAACAAATATTTACATAAAGGTTATAGTACTCAGATTAACAATGTATTTTATTTACAACGAAATGTTGACATATAAAAATCACGTATTACATTAAATTTTAGATTTCATAATCCAATATTGACGATAAGAGAAAGCCAAACATTGCGTTTATGAGTAATACAATCATATATTTTGCTTCAGAATGTGTGTCATCAATGGGCCTGATCTCCGAGGAGCCACATATCCGGACGACTTACATAGACGGCCGTTGACGTTTCACCGGCAACCGTAATGGAAGGGGAGGCGGCTGGGTCGGTATTACACTGCAATGTCACGACAGTTTTTCTAAAACAAAGGCAAAAAATATAAACAGTGGCGGTATCAACGCTACAACAACAACAACACCAACAAAAATACAAACACAAGAAACAAATTAACAGATGAATTTTTCTAATCTAAGAAGTCATGCTGATTTATTTATTACTATTCGGATGTCTGAACTGTGAACATAACAAAGTAACATTTTCTTTGAGAGTTCTGTTGTTTATGAAAGACCACCTTATTGGGTTCCGTCTACGAATGTTTTTATTATTTAACAACCACCGACCGACCGCAAGTATGGGGACTTTGGACTATCAAGGTTCTTTTACGAAGAAATTTTATCTCTGTATGCAATATCACTGGGGGCTGACGAGGTCAAAGCGTAGTCCGTTTCGCTACGACGTCGGGTATATGTTTTACTACGAAAACATTGATTAAATACACATGACATCGAGAACGGATTAGTCGAAAATTGAGTTTAAACATGTAAGATTATGCTTTTCTAATAACAAAACACTGAATTTAAGCACAATGACATTTCATAGGGCTGTTACATCAAATTATAATCCAAGATGTGTCTGGTTTATGCGGTTAAACATGAAATATACCGCTGATTTATAAAACTGAAGTAAAGTTTCACTTTAAAAAAAAGCAATTAAGGTTTACAACTGTGTTTAAGTGACACAATTTTACAATTTCCATATTGGTCTATGTATCGTTAAGCCACTGGTGTGTTTAGAAATGTGTAGGGTGACCCAGTTATCAGAAATAAAGGCTAAATATTATTATTAGGCATGATCATGTCTCTGACAGTATACGTATATGCCTCGCTACGACAACGCTTTAGCGTGTATGCGTTTCTCACAGAAGACGTATTGGTTATCTCTCAAAGGCAAAATAAAGATAAGTGTTTTTTAATACGGAGTCATGGAGTGGCTGGATGTTTCCATTGAGGAAGAGGTACTAACAACGGCACAACATGATCCGAAGCGCACAGTCGACATGGTAATGCACATTGTGATATAATTAAATTCACGACTAGGCCAAAGGAAACGATTTAAATCGAAAATCCATATATAAGATGACAGTTGAGAGTCGAGAACCTAATGTCGTCGGTCTCAATAAAAATGACGCATCTTCACCTTGTGACAATCACTTATACGTTCATTTTGATAGAGACCGACGATAGGTTTTCAGCATACGGTTCTCTTTATCAAATAACATTCAATTCTCGTTATCCCCAACTCGCTTATTTCGAAACTCTGCTTATGTCAAAGTAAATCCCATGTCCCAACTTTGATCATTATTTATCTCATACGGATTTTGATTTTTACATTGTATATATCAAAGCGATTTTCTTGAAAATCGGTAATCGTCAACTAATTTTGAGATGAATTTCATGTTCGTATACATGATTTTACCTGTAAAATCCACACCTGTAACAGCCGTAAGGTGTGGAAAGTAGGACCCCAATGGCATAAATCCGCAATTGCATAATCAATATATCGTTGTAAAGGTGTGGCAGTGGGTTTCTGTCACAGGTTATTGTTTACTGCGTACATGACGGCCGGTAAATTTACCTCGTGTTACAATGCGGTTAAGGCCCAGTCTCAATATGATGCCGGCGGAGCCCCAGTGCGTGATCAGGCATCTACCGGGATGAACCGGGGCCCTACCGGGATGAACCGGTGCTCCACCGGGATGACCCGTGGACGACCGGGGACAACCGGGGCTCCACCGGGAAAGTATTAAAATGTTTAATACCTCCGGGATGAAGCGGGAGTCACCGGGTAGGACCGGTAACGACCGGCGTGGCACCGGGAACAACCGGGACTGTACCGGGTACAACCGGGACGGCACCTTAGCTCCACCGGGGCCCAAACACACCCCGGCAGAGCTACGGCAACGCCCCGGTAGAGCCCCGGTGAATGCCGGCAGAGTCCCTTTATAGCTACGTTGCATAAGTAAACCGGATCTCTGACGGTGCCGTCCCGGTTGTTCCCGGTGAAGTCCCGGTTGTTTCCAGTGCCAAGCCGGTCATTGCCGGTCCTTCCCGGTAACTCCTGGTTCATCCCAGAGGTATTGAACATTTGAATACTTTCCCGGTGGAGCCCCAGTTGTCCCCGGTTAAACCGGGGCGTTGCCGCAGCTCTGTCGGGGTCTGATGCCGGTATAGCCCCGGTGAGTGCCGGCATAGTGACGGTATACCGGGGCTCTGCCGGCTTTCACCGGGATCAACCTTTTCGTTTTGATGTTCATGCGCACAGTGAAGCACGGCATCTTTTGCACTGGGCAATGGCATGAAATGGATACAGAGACTTGGTTGAGCAACCTATACATTATATTTGTACTTCGTTGCGCAACCAATACATACTCTGTGCGAAATCTATACATAAAGCGACATGTAATTACCTTTGAAACAAAGCATTTGAATAATTAAAACACATGTTCGTAACCTGTTTTGTACTTTAAAATGTGTAATGTACACTGAATCAAAGTAACATGTAGTTTTATTTAATTTAAGTTACCGTAATTGGTAATTTTAACAGAATGACCACCTTATGCATTGCTTCAAATCAAAATATTTCGATTTAAGCTCAAAATAAACTTAAAGGTTGCAACTACGCGCATTTGTTATTAGTTTGTTATTGAAAATAAGTACCTACCATTACTGGATGCTCCGTTCTCTAATCCATAAACACCAGAAAAGATGAAACTCGCCTGATTAAGTAGTGTATTTACACAATGTTTTCGTAGTAAAACATATACCCGACGTCGTAGCGAAACGGACTACGCTTTGACCTCGTCAGCCCCCAGTGAATATTGCATTTACAGAAATATATATTGCTGACTATATTTGAATCTGGGAAAATCGGGCTTAATACATGCATGTAAAGTGTCGTCCGCACATGCTAATTGGGAACGCTTTTAAAGATATGTCCGTTTAAAGTATGTCTCTTTTACAAATATGTTCGTTTAAAGTATGTCTCCTTTAAAGATATGTTCGTTTAAAGTATCTCTCTTTTAAAGATATGTTCGTTTAAAGTATTTAAAAGCCCGGTTTTTCCAGAGCGCGGCTCATTTAAATGGACGGTCTCACCTGACTCCATCATCGCTAATGTAAGTAACTACTACGTCATCTCCGGTCATGGAAAAGGCGGCATTTGATTGGCTTCCGATCTCGTAGTAGACGTTATAGCGCGGATCATACTGGCAAACCTACATTTGAAAAATTGCAGTTCAACTGTTCACTATAGCGAAATCGATCACCTTACGCTAGAGTTTCGAATTAAACTGTTATAATAGTTGTAAAATGACATCAAATATATTTGCTTTAATGAATCAAAAACACGCCCGAATAAGAAAATATTAGAAAAAGAGTAAACAACACCAACACCAAATAACAGAACAAAACACTACATGATTTTTGTTTAAGTGAAATACTTTGTAGAGTGACTCGACAGTTAATCGGATTTGTAAGTTCCGGTCAGTGCAGTAGTACTCAATAAACTCCATTCTTTATTACAGTCATTGTGACAGTTCCGAGATGCGTTCCATTTCATTGATAAAATATTGGTAAATGATATCACTCATATTTTTTTCAATTATTACTATCTTAATTTTCGTGACGAATTGTTTGCGTTTGATTTAGAACACTTTTTTAAAGTATTTTATATTCAAACAAAAACACAACGGCTCCTGCAGATTTTAAGCTTCGGCAATAACTGTTGGTCAAATACATTACCTATTACTAAAACGAACACCGATGTCTGTCCTTTATTTAGGGTAATATCAAATCACAAACCGAAAACAATAACATCTCTACATATGCATTAACCAAATGTAATTCATAACTTCCATATTGGACGGCCAATTCAAAGCTTATAAAACGTTAAGATTTATAGCAACCTTTTCACAGAATTTGGCATTTATTGAAGTTTGTCAGCTAATGCTTTATATTGATAAATGTAAACACTGGATCTTAAAAGCTCCAGTAAAACAAGAATTAAATTAAAGAAAAAAAAGTAACCCTCAATCGGCCTCGAATCACTGACACTTGGAGTAAAAGCCAATCGCTTTGACCACTCGGCCATCCGTGCTCATACAAATAGTGTTGTATTTTATACTTTATATAAGCAATCCTCGTAGCAACACAAAATATATCGACAACAACATAACTCTCCAAATTATCGAATCGTTTCGCGTTGCAACGCTTTATAATTTACAGTTTTTTAATCGTCAAAAGATTCATATAATGGATATTTTAGAGCATGGTAAATATTCAGAATTACTGTTTCCTAACAAATGTTATTACTACAATGAAAATTTGCGAATCTGAAACAATATTTTTTCATTTGTCAATTTACCAAACGTGAATAGGCACCTTTAATTAACGTTAGGCTTTAGTTTCGTGAGAAGATTACTAGTTATATACATATTAATCACATACAATTCAAATACAAAATTAAGACTTGTATTAGGTAACCTTCTCATAGAAAATTATTGTTTAACACGGCGTTACAGACACCACGACGCAATATTATATAATCGTTGAATTATTCTATAATTGAAATTAGCAAAGTTCTGAAGCGCCACCTACCGCCACATTGGTGCACGTGCCCTCGTTGAAAGGAACGCATGGGTTGTAGGAAAACAGGTAGTAATCCCGTTGGGAGGGCTGGTCTTTGAACCTAGCATATGAATGATATTGACATATTAATCATAACTGAGGTAAAAAAAAGTTAGTTTTTTTCCTCTATTTGAAATCAGTCAAGAAAAAATCAACATCATATTTCTAACACATAAATCAACCCCGCCTGTTGCCCACTCACATTGGAGTACCAGGGGTCGGTTTTAGCGCTGACAGATCCACCATGCCCGAACCGTCATCAAACACACAACTGCAGCTCGACTTGTAGTTACAGTTCTTCCCCGTTACCATGGTGCCCACCGTTGCTATAGCAAACAGGACACATGCTACAAACGGCGTCTGGGGCTTCATTTTATAGAATGGATGATTTTTCCGGAACTTTTTTTATAATCTTAAATATTTGCTCAGTTTGATGTTGAGGTCAGTCGATACAATTTTGCTAATCGTCTCTTTGCGTAATAAGAACACAGTCATCGTGCGTAGCTCATTGTTACCAGCATTTTATAAATCCGTTTGCGATAAGAACAGATCCTTCGATTTTAATTATTTGCAACAAATTGATCCAAAGTACTTTATAAATCTGTACACTGTCGATAAGTTCCTACTTCTTCAATCACACTTTCTATGGGAACACTATGCATGCAAAATACATTTATTTAAACTACACAAGAAGTTAACAATTAAATCCCAATGTTAACTTGATAATCAGATACAAGTATGTATCAACTACATCAGTGTATATCAGAGATAAATTGTTTATTAAAATTATCTGTACAGTATCATTGATATACTGTGATACCACTGTGTGGTGGTGCATATTGACATATCATTTCATTGATAATACCCATGCGATAATATGGTTATGGTAATAACTAAAATAATGACTGACCCGCGTCATGTTAAAATGGGTCTTATTGAATATATACGGCCAACGTAACGCAAGACCAGCATGCGCATTCGCAAAAGCTACCCCTAGCCGCTAATAAGACCACGAAACCTTCCAAAAATCTTTAGTGCATAAATTACAGTTTTTCTTGCATTTTGTATCGATATTGTTAGATTAAAGAATAAATCATTGAATTCGTATAAAAACGGTGAAAAATTTCACGTTGCGTGCAGCATAACCGTGAACATAAATACGCTATCCATCGAATTTTCGGCCAAGAACACCGGCTTATGAAATAAAGTAATTCTAATACATTTAAAATTGTCATACGCAGCATAAAAGCTGTCTTTTATGCGCTAGTTGAAATTCTTTAGAAACCAAAAAAGTTTTACAAAATTATTTGAAGAAATGCACCAGATGCCGGTGTATTTACATCCATTCAAGTTCAATTGCGAAGCCCAAATAGTCACGTGATCCTGCACCCTGTATTCGGAACTTAACTTATTACCAGGAGCCAACAAACGTGTACAGTTATGTGCTCTTGTATCACATGACTATTCGCGTATTAACAATAGATCTTAGGTGATGGTAATTTGAAACGCAAAACATAACCCCGTGAATTTATGTCAAATGTATTTGTTCCACACGTAAATTAACGGATAACAAATGTTCGCTGAGTTCCGAAAAAAAAACGTATTCAACAACCGCACAGAGATATGACCGAGCATATTTACGCGAGGATGGTCGATGCAAATATTATCGTTATTATATACGATATTATTCTCCATTTTTAAGCCTGCGCCATTCTAATAGTATGTAGTGTTATTTCTGCCATGTTTGTAAGTGCGCTTGTGCGTGAGCGCGCGTGCGTGCGTGTGCGGTAATTCTTCTTGAATGCTCTGAGTTTTTATGAGTACATACCCATAGCTCTGAGTTCTTCCTGATAAAACCAAATTCCATGTCAAAATTGATTATAAAGTGTGTCTATAATGTCGGATTCAATCAACCTAAACAAACCCAATACCAATCCAATACCTTGAGTCCGGGCGGCAGAGTTTCCATGAAAAATCGTGTTAACAGTTGCAACTCCCAGCGACCCGGAAGGTCAATAGCTGGGAGTTGGATTATTGCAACTTGAGTGTGCGGATGCTTGCACGCTTGTGTGTGTCTTATTTCTTCTGTTGCGTTGCTCTCATAGATTGAGATGATACATCGTTTATCTTGTTTTACACCAACCTGTAAATTGTTCATACTGAAGGAGATATAGCGAGAATGATACTAGTAATACATGATTTATTGCACCATATAATTACTCGATTCGCTTCACAACATTATGGGTGTTTGCTGATTTATCTTAAATGTTTGATTCAAAATGGACACCAGTGATTTGATGTGGATACTCTGGGTTGTGTTAGAGATAGGACTTCTCATATTGTTATGGCTCTTTGTGAAATGGTGCGCAGCTTGTAGAAGGTACACGGTTATATTAACCCATTTATGCCTAGTGGACTCTCCCATCCATCTAAATTGGATGAATTCATTTCCAAAATAAGGGATGTCTAGTATATTTATTTCTATATTAAGAATATTTCTTACAGAAATTCCTTTATGCAAACAGCGCAGACCCTGATGAGACGCCGCATCATGTGGCGTCTCAACTGGGTCTACGCTGTTTGCCAAGGCCTTTTTTCTAGACGCTAGGCATACATGGGTTATGTTGATTCATTTGATAAATGATACCGGTATATATTAAATGTGTAACTAATGCATTGAATGCGCGTTTAATACATACATATACGTTCTGATTTCAAAAAAGGCTATGCATAAGAAAGGTTCATTTTTTATTTTAGAGATATGTGTAATCAGATACACTTTTAGTTGTTTAAATAAAGTTATTGATGTATTAATACGCTGTTTTATTATATTCGAATTTTAGAACCACAACAATGATTATGCCGTCAAATCCTTCCCTGGAGCGAATCCCAATCGCCTACAAGCTGAAATATGACTTCTAGAATAAACACCTAGGTAACCGATGCATAACAAGAGACCATGAAGAGCACCAATGCACTTAAAACATGAAGGAAATGGTCGCTGATATATTAGATCTTTAAATAACAAACAATATCCAATCAACACATATGATCAATTTATCAACAAGCAAATATTTTGAAAAACGAATGGGCGCGCCGATATAGTGAAATCTGTGCCACAATGATTACGGTGTTGGTTCAAACAACATCCCCACAAATGTCAAACATGTACATGTATATCCATGCAAGTCCATATACGTGTACATGGTTTAAAATGTAAACATATTTATGTTGATTAGTTGAAAGTCACCCATTTAACCATTTTTAGGAGGTAAACTCACCTTTCATAATGTGTAAAAATGATTTTGTTACCATTTAGACAAATTGGAAGAGAGCATGTTTATATTCTTGTACGGGCAATTAAACTCACTTTTTGAAATTGTGCAAGCTATGTTTCGATTTAAAGATGAATATGTCCTCTTCCGAAAATTGCAATTTAAAAAAATCATCATTTAACTTTAAAGGAAATGCATCTCGCCTGAAAGCAGACACACACAGAAAAAAGGGATTCGGTAGTGGAATTTCGAAAAAAGGACCACACTTAACTAATCCTAACAGTTCATCTTTCAACGTGGTCTCGTGCGAAATGTATCAACATTTTGTACGCACATGGGATATAAACACTAAAGGCACATCTGCTATTGCTGAATTGTTTTTATTATCAGAAAATTGAAGGATTTCTATAACAATGGGTACAATATTCGAATCAAACACTGAGGGATCGACCATTAAGCATAACAATTCTTCCGAGTGTTTTATGTCAGTATTGTTTAATCGTTCATAAACAAAACCATTTATGTCTCATATACATATGGCTTTTCGTGTGCAATTTAGTTCAATATAATGTTGTTTATTTGCTTGATTGTTTTGGTAGTGAACTTCATTCTTAATTTTATTTTTTATTTGATCAAAGAATAATGTACATAACTGCGTATGCCTTACATTAAATGAAAGTTTAACCAACTAATTTATCTAAGTATATAAATATTTTTAAATCCACATTTACATTAATTACATTATTGCATTACATTTGCGGCTTTGTTTTGTAATTTTGGGGTATATATAACAGAACATTCAAACTTTATGGCACTGCATACATGTTTTATATGTTTATTTGTAAAAAAAAAATATTGAAGTGTTTGATATACACACTAAGGTTCATGCAATCAGAAAATCATGAAATGTTATAATATTGTTGTTTAATGTTTGAAACGCAGTAAATCTTATGTTCATATGTATGTCTTTCCCTAAGCTCAAGTATAGCGTGATAGTACCAGTTACCGCTTTTGCTTTTTAATTTAAAATCACACACGAACACATCCGAAAACCTTTCCTGTTTTATCGTGCGTCATTTACAAGTTGTTATCTCCACGCTTTTCGGAGAAAAAGTGGGGATTATGTGGTTATCTCCGCCGTCTGTCCGTCCGTCCGTCTGTCCGTCCGTCCTGGCCACTATCTCCTCTTACACTATTAGCACTAGAACCTTGAAACTTACACACATGGTAGCTATGAGCATATGTGCGACGGTGCACTATTTGGAATTTTGATCTTACCCCTGGACCAAAAGTTATGGGGGTTGGGGTGGGGCCAGGGTCAGAGATTTTCCAGCGACCGCGATTCGAGAAAGGCTCATAACTACTCTGTCCCTTCAGATATTGCTTTCATATTTGGTATGCATGTGTATCTGGACAACACCTTTCCATGTGCATACACTTTTTGACCCCTGTGACCTTGACCTTGAACTTGAGGTCAGCGTTTAGGTTACGAAATCTGCGACCGCGATTCGAAAAAGGCTCATACCTACTGTGTCCCTTCAGATATTGCTTTCATATTTGGTACGCATGTGTATCTGGACAACACCTTTCCATGCGCATGAACTTTTTTAACTTGGGGTCCGCGTTCAGGTTTCGAAATCTGCGATCGCGATTTAAAAAAAAAGCTCATAACGTATGTGTCCCTTTAAATATTGCTTTCATATTTGGTACGCATGTGCATCTGGAAAAGACCTTTCCATGCGCATACATTTTTTACCCCTGTGACCTTGACCTTGAACTTAGGGTGCGCATTTGAAATCTAATATGTGGTTATCTCCGCCGTCTGTCCGTCCGTCCGTCCTAACCACTATCTTCTCCTACACTATTAGCACTTGATCCACGAAACTTACACACAAGGTAGCTGTGAGAATATGTGCGACAATGCACTATTTGGAATTTATATCTGACCCCTGGGTCAAAAGTTATGGGGGTTGTGGCGGGCCCGGGTCAGAGATTTTCACTCATTTTTTAAGGTTATTTTACATTAACTTTTTCATTTATACACCGATTTACTTCAGATTGATACTGAACATCTCTTGTGACAATAAGGTCAATCTCAACTATGTATGGCCCGATTACCAACCATGGGGCGCCCCAGGGTCAAACATGCGGCGTGGGGATACGCGTCGGCCTCTGCCGCGCCATTTCTAGTTTGCGATACTGTATTTTAAAATGCAAAAATTATGTACAGATATGATTCAGCGGTAATCGCTAGTTCTTATGTGTAATGATTTTTGCCCAATGAAAAGATATTGCTTTCAGAATGTTAACACATTGTTCTTACATTTAAGAAAAGTGCTTCTACTTTACAATTATGCATAATTATGGCAGATTTAATGCAATCTTGTTTTACCACATATCCCATTAATTGTCAGTATGTTTTTAGTCGAATAAACATCATACAATTTTAAATTGTGAATTCTAATTATTTGACCTGTACATGTAGACATTTTTTATGGGTTAAGCGAGACGAACATTGGTATTGGGCCGGAGAAGCGGCAGATGACCTCCTTTGTAAATTGTAACAAAAACTGGAAAACTGTGTAAATTGAAAATACAATTATTCCAGAACTCGCGGACAGACGGGCGCAACATGTCTGCCAAGTTTGAAGAGATAGTTCCACCATTTCTTGTGCTACATCTGAGGGGACAGTTGCTGTCAATTTGCAAAAACATATTGAGTACAAATTGAAGAAAAATGCCTCTTTCGATGAACTTTAATCTTTGCGACCTGAAGCGCTATTTGCCATTACGATCGAATAAATACCGGTATGCTCGTTTCGAGCGGTGATATAACAAAAATACGATTTATGACGTTTCATACTTAGAAGATTGCTAAGGCATTAACTGATTGATTTTTCGCAACTGCACCTGATAAAAAAGACTACACAAGTTGATATGTGTGTGATTACCAGGGGCGGTTCCAGGATTTCTTGTTAGGGGGGATATTGAACGATTCGCTGAGGGTTCAGTGGGCGGCAAGGGCCCCTGGTGGATGCAGGGAAGCCCCCTGGAAGCTCCACAATTTTAGTGAGTTTGAAGGCTTTGACAACCACTTCTCGAGCAAGTCACGCTTTAATATGTTATTTAGATCTAGTTCAGTGTGCAACATCAAATGAATTAACTTTAATTTGGCGATTGGAGGGGGGGGGGGCGTACGCCGCGTCCGCCCCCCTTGGATCCGCCTATGATTACCTCGTATCGTGTTAGATATGCATGTGTGCTATATGTGATACTCACTAAGGTAGCTGCCTAGGTATGCATGCACGGTTCGCATACGCATATTATAAACGGCAAGAGGCGGTTACATTAAAGTCTCCATAAGAAAAAGGTTTACATGTATGTCTGTGCTGTTCTAATAGCAATTTATAATACATAGAAGTTAGGGTAGACCTCACTGTGTTGGTACAGAATCACATACCTCACTGGGTAAGGTTAACCGCTATATGTGTGTGCGTGGTTGGGCGCGCGCATGCGTGAGTGTGTTTGGGCGCGCGCATGCGTGAGTGTGGTCGTTTGTTTGTGGGGGAACATTTCCTGTCCGGCTCATAACTGTGTTATGTATTTTGAAATTTCGACGCGTGCAAAATACAAGTCGCTCGCTCTAAGGTTAAGGTCATGGTAGAATAACTTTGTCCTGCATATTGGGATTTCTACTTAAATTGACATAAATAGTAATAATATTTAAGCTTCGTGTCGCTTAAACAAACATGTCGGTCGCTTCATGGTCAAGGTCTCAGTCAACACTTAACGTTTTCATTTTTCCTGATATTCATATATTGAAAGTGCATGTTCGTTTCCAGCCATAACATTTTCGCGCATCATGCGATGTTGAAATACATAAGCAACGGGTCTTCGCGTGTAACAGCCATGTTGCTTGCTTAAAAGTGCGGGACACAGTGTAAACTTGAATTTTGTATATCGTCATTATACTAGTAGCGGGAGCAGATGTTTATGTGACTGCCCGTTCTATTTCTTTATAGTTTATTTACGGTATTGAGCATCATTTCAAGATGGCATGTTGTATGCACCAACTTAAGTGCTTGCTTAAAGGGATCTTTTCACGCTTTGGTAAATTGACAAAATTGAAAAAAGTTGTTTCAGATTCGCACATTTTCGTTTTAGTTATGATATTTGTGAGCAAACAGTAATACTGAACATTTACCATGCTCTAATATCGCCATTATATGCATCTTTTGACGATTTTAAAACCTAAAAGTTATAAAGCGTTGCAACGCTAAACGATTGAATAATTTGGAGAGCTCTGTTTTTGCCGTTAAATTTTGTAAAACTACGAAGATTGCTTATATAAGGTATAAAATACATCAAGCATGTGTACACGGCGGAATAGCTCATTAGGTTAAAGCGTTTTTACTTCAGGATTCTGGCAGGACTCCAGGGGTCACTGGTTCGAAACCTGCTCCGGGCAATGTTCTTTTCCTTTTTTAAATTTTATTCTTGATTTTTTACTGGAGCTTTTACGATCCAATGTGTACATTTATCAATATAAAGCATTTAATGAATAAGTTAAAAAATGCCAAAATCTGTGAAAAGGCCCCTTTAAATGTCAATGTCACAATTATTTAATACACTTTATGTTTAACAACAGTAACACAGGACTGGTACATGCCGTGTTAACGTTTCACATTGAGTGTGTCACACAAAACTCGTTTTCGGTGTCATTTGACATACATCGGGGGCATTCGTATCCTTCGGATACTTTTCTAGTTTAATGTATATTATTTTGTGGACTGTTAAAGTGATATTATGGGCATGTTTCACTGTTGAATTGAGCTGAAAAGAATTAACAGGTCAAAAGAGTTAGTTTAAATGTGGTTTAATTATTATTTATTTAATTCTACTATTATGTCGGTTAATAGCTATTCATAGCTAATGTTTCTTTGTTACACATGTACCGACTTAAAATAAAATTTGATTTGATTTGATTTGATTTGTGGTTACTGATCAATTATCTGCAACTCATCTTGCTACCAGTTGTTTATAAAAAATTATTTTATATTCGATATTCTTACGTGACCCACCCAGTCCTGTAAGCTGAAATGATCCGTAAAACAAAATTGTGTCTTTGTGTCGTATGAACGAATCTGCACTAAAACTAAAGTTAGGTTCACATCGTACATGCATGACCAGTTGTCAAACGAAAGTACGGTTGATATTCAAATGAATTATTTTTTTCTTTTTCCGGGATATTGCTTTAGTATGTTGATGCTGCATTAACAAATATAAGTGTATATGAAGTGAAAACACCAACAATAAACAACGGTTGCGATAGACACCTATAAACTGTTAGATGCCCATTATATCACTTTAAACAAATAAAAAAAAATATTGATTATGTAGAAAATAACAGGTGTTTGCATAAAATAAGTCCCAAACAAAAAATGATCAAGTAGTATTTAAATTGTTAAAGCAGTGTCGGCCTTTTAAGGGGCCGTCCAACAGATTTTGGCATGTATTGAAGCTTGTCATTAAATGCTTTATATTGATAAATTTAAACATTTAAACTAAAAATCTCCATTAAAAAAAAACACAAGAGTACAATTTAAACAAGAGGGCCAAGATGGCCCTAGTTCGCTCACCTGAGATGAATCAGTTCATTCAATCTTTATCACATGTAAAACTTTACCTAGATATTGTCCAGACAAACATCCTGGTCAAGTTTCATCATTATTGAACCAAAACTCTGGCGCATGGAGTGTTTTTATTTTTGTAAGATTTGACCTGGTTACCTTTATTTTGAGTTGACCCTCCTAACCAAACATCAAACTTTGCTCACAAAAATTAATATGACCAAGATTCATAAAATCTGAAACAAAAGTGTGACCACTAGAGTGTTTACAAGGATTTGGTATAATATAATGAAAATTTGGACAATCTAAGGGCAATAATTATGGCATTTATTATGTGATTTTGCTCATTATCAAACTTGACTGAGATCTTTCAGCAACTTTGATAAAGAATGCTTGAGAAATGTGAATGCTAGAGTGTTTACAAACCAAATGTGGACGGACGGACGGCGGTCAAAGACCAATCCTAAAACCTCACCTGAGCAATCAGGTGAGCTAAAAAGTGTGTTTCACCGATCTGAGCCATTTTTCAAATTGTCCGTGAAATCAATAAAACCAATGTATTGACTAAGTTTCACGATGATTAGGCAAAAAATGTGACTGCTATAGTGTTCGAGCACAAGGTTTCTCTTTAGTCACACACGGAAAACTGCCCCATCCCCTGGCGGCCATGCTTTTTTACCGATCGGGACCATTTGCGAACTCATCTGAGATATATATAAAACCAATTTTTTCACCAAGTTTCATGATGATTGGGCAAATAATGTGACTTCTAGAGTGTTCACAAGCTTTTTTCGGCATAGCTGATTAACGTCACTTTTGACTTTAGATGACCTTAAGGTTACATTCATAAAAATGCCCGCGGCTACCCACGAAAGAATACACTTCATTTAGTCCATTGGCTGATTTGAGAATACCACCAGAACATTGGAAACATGGTCGCGTCTTTTTTTACACTGTTTTATTGCGTGTTCAGCACGAAACAATTTTATCTCTTATGAAAAGGCATGATAGATAGAACAGTTTTACACTCAACTCTTCACATCAATACAATTTGTGCGTAGATCTCTACACCTTTGTCAGTTCGCGGTTAGTGTGTGTGAATGCCAGAGTTTGTATACAGGTCATCGCTGGGTCTTCACGAATACCTTATGTTCTGACCGGAGTTCGCGGCCAGTAAAATAATCGTTATATAATAAAGACGCTATAGCGTGAACTATGTGAACTGCAATTTTCTTTAGACCAGTAAGATGTTAAATGAAAATATCCAGCGATATAATTATGGTATGTCAATAATAGATTCTTAATGTGTTTTCAACAATACCATGATAAATATTTTTTTAATTAATTTAACAAGAATTATTCCACCATATTTACTAATGTATTAAGCATGAGCGCGATGATTCTCGATACTGTTAATACTCGAATCAAATAGCAATGCACGACAAACCACTTAACAGGTTTGTTCAAAGAACGCGCGTATAAATATTTAAAATACTTCGCGTGTGGCCGGTTGGCTCATATGTTTTAATTTCACTTCCATTATTCTTTGGTTTTCTGTTTTGTATCTATAGGTTTATGACCAGCGATATGTAATAATGTAAAATAAGCCGCAAAAACTCCGCGTAACATCCCGTACTGCGTGTGATGGAGCAAAGAACTGCACAGAAAGACATTTGCTATCTTTGATCTCATTCATTGAACTCTTTACCTTTCATAAACTCCAATCACAATCAACGCCGTATATCTTTTTTAAAGATATTTCTTGTTTACTATATAAATTAAGAAAACTGCCCCCCCCCCCCCCCAGCAGCCATGTTATTCAACTGACCGGAACCATTTTCGAACTCAACTCTTGTATCAAGGAAACAAATGTTCATGAAAATTGGGCCAAAAATGTGACGTCTAGAGTGTTCACATGTTTTCACTATATACATATAGAGAAGAATGCCCCACCCACTTGCGTCCATGTTTTTTCACCGATCTGGACCATTTTCAATCTCGTCCGAGATATCAATAAAACCAATGTTTTGACCAACTTTCATGATGATTGGGCAAAAATTGTGACTTCTAGAGTGTTTACAAGGTTTCTCTATAGCCAAATAAGGAAAACTGCCCCGCCCACTGGAGGCCATGTTTTTCAACGGACCGGAACCACTTTTGAACTCAACCAACATATCATTAAGGCAAACATTTTGACAAAGTTACACGAAGATTGGGCATGAAATGTGACTTCTACAATGTTTACAAGGTTTTTCTTTTTTTTGACCTAGTGACCTAGTTTTTGACCCAGCATGACCCAGTTTCGAACTCGATCGAGATATCATTAGGACAAATCTTTTGACCAAGTTTCATGAAGATCGAACAATAAATGTGGCCTCTAGAGTGTTTACGAACAAATGTGGACGGACGGACGACAGACGGACGACGGACAAAGACCGGTCACAAAAGCTCACATGAACAATCAGGTGAGCTAAAAAAGGAAAAAAAAGTAACCCTCAACAGGGCTCGAACCTATTACCCCTGGAGTCCTGGAGTAAAAAGTCTCCCGCCTAGACCACTCGACCATCCGTGCTCATGCTTAAAGCGGGTGTATTTTTTACCTATATAAGCAATCCTTGTAGTATCCCAAAATAAAACGACAACAACAGAACTTTCTAAATTATCGATTCGCGTCGCACGACGCTTTATGATTTTCAGGTTTTCAAATCATCAAAAGATGCATATTATAGATATTGAAGAGAATGGTAAATGGTCAGTATTACTATTTCCTCAAATATATCATAACTAAAACGAAAATTTGCGAATCTGAAACAACTTTTTGACGATGCGAACAGCATCGTCCTAGGTATCATAACCATGATTTTTTTTCACAATGGCGACCTATGTAAAAGACCGAGCCAGTCCGATTGAGATAACTCGATTTTTCAGTTACTTCCCTTTTGCATTCGTCACTGCGTAGGAGATTGCTCGTCATTGATAACATTCTCATAGCAGAGTTGTCGTTCGTGTTTCAACATTCAACAAATGCCGCCACCATGAGAGTCTCGATTCAAAACTTTCTTACTGCATAAATTGGCTTGTTTCGCTATTTAGAAGCTGTCATTTAGGATATATGAATTATTTATTCACTAAATCTCCGCTTATGACAACAATAGTTGGAATTCGAAGGATATATACTTGATGTGAATGAAGGGCTTTCTGGATCGTAACAGCTTGACACGGCAAAACTGGCATACTGGTATTTTTAGTTATCAATATAAGTCACATTGTGTTTTATAAATTGTATTCGAGCATTTTGCGACTTATTGAATGACTATGATACCCGATATCAACATTTCATCGGGGATTTGCAGATCACCAAGCTGTCCTGAAATTCAACATTGATTTCAAACTCTTTACTGATTTGTATACTCTTTCTTAGTGTTAGTACTTTTTATCATTTTAAAGTTAAATGAACTGTGTCACAGTAAAAGAGACATTAAGGCGATTGTGGCCAGTTTGGATCTAGATCAGCCTGCAGTCGCTTGAAAGCTGTTTGCTTAAAAGCGTTTTTCTGACAATAATAAATAATTTAATTGGATACTGATTTGACTGCGCTTTTCCTGTGTCCTGGCTCAAATAATAGAATTGTCATTAATCAAAATATTTATTTCGAACATTAATCAATTGTTTTTCTTGTCCCTCGGGATCAATGACTCCAGCACTTTCCTGTTGAGAATTGAATACTGCTAAAGGCGATGCTAGGGGGCGTGAGAGATGTTGCACATTCCAGTATCGCTCGATTGTTCATTGTCGGCTCGGGTACTACGTACATGCACCCCGGGTACTCTTAAGTATACTTACATGTATCCCGGGTACGGTAAATATACTAAAATGTACCCGGGAAATTTAACCCTAAATCAGTCGTTGTCGACTATTTTTTTTGTAATAATTATATATACACATCAGGGCTTATCACTAACTTTTTTTCAACTAGCCCGTTCGGGCTAGTAAATGCAGAACCTACTAGCTCTGACCAATCTTTCATGTGCCCTGACCCAAGTATTATAAAAACCTTTATATTTATCATTCAACTTGTATTTTCTTGTGCTTGGAGATGCGCAATTATGATAAAATCATTCTTATTAGCTTGCCTTACTAATGCTATCGAATTCAATATTCATCTATTTAAGACATCTATTTGTAATCTTCACGCCATTTCTGGAGAAATTTTCTTGTTTTTTATTTCCTCATACTTTCTTTTACTTTCCTCCTTCCCTTTTCTTTTCGTATCCGAGGAACCCCCATCCCCACCCGTAAAGCCAAACTTAAACAACGACATGAACGTTAAAACCTTTTTTTCATAGATTGCCGGGTTACCGTCTTACAAGAAATGGTAAGTGAATCTTAGCAAAATAACGTGTTACGGTAGTTGTAACAATTGTACAGGGTTAACTCTCTACTAAAAGCCGGGATCGACCATTAATATTAGTTTTGCTAATTGAATTGCGTAAAAAATATTGTCAAAACACTTCTAATCTAAATAAAGTCTCTATCTTCCTCTAAATGGATTTATTAATCGTCTAAAGGATGGAATAACTTTTCCATATTGACAACAAATTAAAATTATTTAAAATTGATAAATAACTATTAATTTTATAGTTACTTTGTGTTAATGTCGAGTTTTATACCTTCATCATTCCGGACGATCCTGGGCGATCCCGGCATTTAGTTTCAAACGTATTTTCATTGAGAAAACACGACACTTCGAGGAAACCAATAAAAAACCGTGTCTAGCAGCATTCCGTTTAAAAATCGGTACTGACGTGTTTTACCAGGAAAACCGCCGGGGATTTTCTGCATTGTCGGCCTCTTTTTGATTGCAATCAGGGGGTTCCGAATCTATTTCGAGATACGATCCGTTTGTTGTCTCCGAACTCACTCTTTAATTGTCATCTGATCGTACTGTATTAAGATTTTTGCATCTTTGAAAAGCTTATTTAAAACGCAGTTTATTGATAAAGAACATATAATCCCGCCCAAAATACACACGACCGGTCGGGCATGTTCCTGGGACATTGGCTAGCCCGGACCAAGGTACAGGCAGTGAATGTAGTTCAGACGTGCCTTAGTGTTAAGCTCTGCACGTTTATGTCAATTTTCTGTAGAATGGCCTCTATATTACACATACTCAAAAAGCATGTTGATGGAGTGTTTTTTTAAGAGAAGTGTGTTTATGATAATCGGTTGCGCGTTACGACATCGGATTTTGGGCGCGAATACAACTCGGGTACAGTCTAATATGGACCGAGTACAATTACGTTTATTTACCGTACCTTGGGTACATGTAAGTATACTTAGAGTACCCAGGGTATATGTAAGTATACTTAAGAGTACCCGGGGTACATGTAAGTAATACCAGAGCCGACAATGACCAATCAAGCTCCATTATCCCTCATGAACCGACTCAAAAAACCGAGTCGGCAGTATTTGACTTAATTTTTGCTTTGGTTGCTCTCGAGGGATCGAAAATTTCAGAATCTTCCTAAAAGCCCTACGGGTTTGATCCCCAGAAGCGACATTGAAAACTAGCATACTTTGTTATCTAAAAGGCTGCTAAACCTGATATACAATGATAATGTGAATTTTCTCTCACATGATGTTCATCAGTCATATTATATAAAAACTTACAGCAGTAGTAAACAACTGGACAATAATTAATGAACACATCTTTCATTTGTCTTTGACACTTTGATTTTGACATGGCCTAGATTTAAATATGTGACTGGACTTTACCAGCACTCTTGTAACAGAGCTAAAGTTTAAATGTACCATTGAAGATCACCTAAATCCAGATTTGCTATAATAGACGTGTGGAAAGTTTTAAGGGTGTGGCAAGTAAGCAAAAATTGGTCATTACCCAGAGGCCACAACTGATCTATGACTGTATTAAAACAAGAAAAATCAGTGCCTGATTTATATTTCCTTAGATAGTTCAATAAAAACTAATTTCATAAGCCTGGTAACAGTTTAACGGTAATGCTACCAATGCGTCACACCAGTGCCTTGAATTTGAAATCTAGGACATGCATGGTCATTTCTTCATGAAATCACGACACAAAATTGTATTTTAAGTCCTTAATTGACCTGGCTATAGTTCTCAGATTATTATAAGCTCAATCAGTATATTTGTATCATTATTTATGCTTTGTGTATTGTAAACATATACACAATCATGCAGTTACATGATAGCAATAAATAATATCAAAGCTATCCATACTATAAAGGTCATTGACAAAGCCTATGGTCAAAATGTGAACACATTGAGTGTAATCGCCCTCTCGTGCCAGCAAAAACAACACGTTGACAGGTTGTCATTTTTGACAGTTCTACTTTCACTTTCATTTTGTGATATTAAACTATTAACAATTATGTGGCTAAGAAAAATATCGCCATTGCTTTTTATGCCCCCGGTAGGGTGGCCTATATCAGTTAAACTATCAGTCAGTCAGTCAGTCAGTCAGTCAGTGTGGCAGTCCGTCCGAAAATTTAATGACCATCACTTTTTTAATATTGAACATATCAACTTGATATTTGGCATACATGTGCATCTCATGGAGCTGCACATTTTCAGTTGTGAAAGGTGAAGGTCATCCTTCAAGTTCAAATGTCAAATATAAAGCGTCTGTCTGTCTGTCCAAAAACTTTAACATTGGCCATAACTTTTTCAATATTGGCGTGCATGCGTATCTCATAGAGCTGCACATATTGATTGGTAAAAGGTCAAGGTCATCCTTCAAGGTCAAGGTCAAAGGTCAAATTTTGCAATATTGAAGATAGCAACTCCATATTCGGCATGCATGTGTATGTCATGGAGCTGCACATTTTGAGTGGTGAAAGGTCAAGGTCATCCTTCAAGGTCAAAGGTAAAATATATGGCTTCAAAGCTGCGCAGCAGGGGGCATTTTGTTTCACAAACACAGCTCTTGTTTAATGTATTTTCTGCACATTTCTTCAAAAAACTTACATCAATACACGATTTTCTTCGTTAATTCAATCATTCCTGACAGACTTGTGTACATATTTCGCTTACATTTTGACGCGCGTAGGTAGGACCGCATTACCGCTTCCGAAATGTGTAAATCATGCGGCGTCTCATCTGGGTCTTCGCTGTTTAACAAGGCCTTTTTTCTAGACGCTAGGCATAAATGGGTTAACTCGTATACATTTTGTCGTGGAAATATTTTTCAAACCTTCGAGGTTACATTCTACAGCCTGTTAATCATGGTACTGGTAGCGAGTGGATTAAACCGGTTTAACCAACTGGCATTTTACAGTCATATTCCAAGTCCCGCTTTATTAATTCGATTCCTCTCTACATCAGGCTAAATGTAGTTCTATGCGAATTTCATTATTTATGTCAATTTGTTTGTTATAGTATTTTTTAAAATAATATTTCATGTACTACAAATATCCTTATTTTATTTATTTAGTTATGATATAATCAGAGGCGTATTTAGGTGGGGGGCTAGGGGGCTAAAGCCCCCCCAGCTGGCTGGCTAGACACGATTTTAAATAAAAATGAGCCCCTTACAGTTTCATTCCACTTGTGTATTTCCTGTCATTTGTCCCTAATTAAGCCATAAACAGCTGTCGATTTGTGTGATTAGCCCCCAGGCATGTGTACAGACGATCTAACCGTCGTCAGCTAAAGTGCATGCTTCATTGACTGTAAGTAATAAACTGCGCTATTTGATTGGCCGAAGAAGATACATTCAACTAATGAAATTCATCCATACATTTAGCTATAGATAAATGTTTACAAATGGCTGCCGCATGAAACGTGTGAAAAACAATCTTTCAATTTGTAGCAATTAAAGAGTTCAGACGAACGCAATGGACAATCATTATTATTTTCTCGGTAATTTCTTTGATGAATTTAATTGGTATTAGCTCTTTAGAGTGATAATCCTTTTGAGTAACAAGTTATTGCCAGTGAAATTCAACTGCACACTTAATGAATGGCAATTATTTTATTATTTTTTTATTTGTTTTTTTTTACAAATCGGGCTAACTGCTTTGATGTTCATCCATAGTTTTTATAATTAAAAGACTCAAAAATGAAGAATTACTTTGCTATATGAAACTAAATCATTTTCTTAAAGCGTGACAACATCGAGGCAGCAACACCCGAATTAAACTACACAAGAAACCTAACGACTCCCTTTGTTGACACTTTTGTGAACGAAATAGACACCCAATTCAATGATTTGCAGACTAAGGCAGCCATGGGATTGAAGTTTATACCTGAACAAATGTGCTCCTCTCCTGTCAGTGCTAGTGAACTTGAATGGTTCAATGATGATCTCCCTTCCCCTCAGTCCCTCCCTGCCGAGTTGCACTT
Organism: Dreissena polymorpha; assembly: GCF_020536995.1. Lineage (NCBI taxonomy): Eukaryota > Metazoa > Mollusca > Bivalvia > Myida > Dreissenidae > Dreissena > Dreissena polymorpha. Next base: position 46,656,781 of record NC_068367.1, read on the forward strand.
TATATGGCAGGCTAGGTGGAAAGGTGTACCCAACCCACCTACTTCCCTTCAGGGCTCTGTTGCACATTGTGATTCCCAGCTGTACCCTACCATTTACACTGTTTTGTCCATATCATGTGTGTTCCCTGTCACATCATGCGAGTGTGAAAGGAATATCAGTGCCCAAGGACTTGTTAAGAAAAAAACTAAGATCATCAATGGGTCAGGACAGGTTGTCCGCTGTGTGCCTGCTTTCCATTCATAGGGACATGGACATAAACATTTTAATGTTGTACCTAAGTTGACCTATTAGGATATCCAACAAGGTTAAATAGGAGGTCAACCCATCCAACTCCATTAAAAAAATTATGGATAAAGATAATGTCTCCTACCACTTTAGTGGTTTGAGAGACATTTGATTTACCCCTGTGTGTCTGTCTGTCCGTGTGTCTGTCACACTTGATGTGTGAACTCAAGTTTTTTTTGTTTCACATGCACTTTTATCATGCAAAATGCTGATTAGATAGCAGGAAATCGCATCATTTCAAGGTGCCATTTAAAAAAAAATCAACGACGGAAGGGGACACCCCTCCCGCACCCTCCCCTGTTGAGCCCCCCCCCCTCTGAAAATTTTCTGGATACGCCTATGTATAATAGTATCAAAAGTAACAAATTTAGCAAATGCTCTGTATTAAAGAATATTGGTCATCAACTTTAATATAGTGCAAACACAATTTCATTACAAAATCGTGTATACATTCGTTTGCTTCGTCGAAACTGAAAAACGGATGTGGCACTTAACCCATTTATGCCTAGCGTTTAGAAAAAGGCATTGGCAAACAGCGTAGACCCAGATGAGACGCTGCGCTGTTTGCTTTAAGGAATTTCTGTAAGAAAAAGTATAAATATAGAAATAAATAAACTAGACATCCCTAATTTTGGAAATAAATTGATCCAATTTAGAAGGATGGGAGGGTCCACTAGGCATTAATGGGTTAAACAAGAAATAGCCTGCATCAGTCTGTTGTAAGTGGCAAAGCCATACCACTAAAAAAGTAAACCCCCTAGAAAGTGGCTATTTCCTTTTGTGAAGTGTCGTAGTCTTGAACACTAAATTAATTGTATGAATTCAAACATTTATATTCCGTTAACGACTATAAAGTAGAGTCTTAAAGATTCGGGTAAAAAATAGACCAGACTTTTTTACAGAGAATGCTTCAAACCACCAAAATGCACTACACGCTGCTGATTCTTGTTAACGTTTTATATACCGTTACAGGACATGATGAAAATGATCCAAAAATATCGAAGCTTCAAGTAAATGCAGATCGCGAATGGAAAATTCAGGAAGACATTGCGAAAAACCTTGCGACTTTGTCAGCAGAGGTAGACCGTCTAAAGGCGCAGGCTGACAATCTGGAACGTGAAGGGGCTAAACATCGGTCATTGGACACCGCAGCCCTTCGTCAGCAACATCGGCTTGAAAGAATTGAGAAACTGGTAAGAGATATCAGAAATCTGGAAGATTATCTTACCGATGATGGTGCGCTGGACAAACATTTTGTCAATTTAAACGTCACAGTGGAGAAGGAAATTGACGCTAAAATAAAGGTAGTAAACGATCGAGTCGGACAGATGAATGCGAAGATCAAAGAAGACCTCGGAGGTGTTGGAACCATAACCGATCGGATAGAACAGACGGCTGATAAGCGTAATGTGGTTGTTGGAGGTGTGGTCTATTACATGGGGATAGGAAGCGCCTGCACGGAGGATGTGGACATTTGTCGAGTCGGGAAGAGTGAATGTAGAGAGGGTATCTGCCAGTGTGAGCCAGGTTTGAGCTCCGATAGTCTTCGACAAACGTGTGTTGACAAATGCGAAGGTGGGTACGGTCGAAGCTACCAGACCGTCAATAACTACGCTATTCGAGGCTACAACAACATGGAGTTGTTGAATGTAACGCTCGAGAACTGCAAGGCAAGATGCGAAGCGGCCAACGCGTTCGTTTGCAGGACATTCGACTATTTTCCTGACTGGAAGTCCTGCTACTTGTCTGAGAAAGTGAAAAGCGATGTTGAACCGGTGAAAGCCTTTCCGAGCAATGATGGCACATACGATGCAGATCTGGATGTACGTGACAAAGAGGATGGATGGGAATACAACGGAGCTGCGATTCACTTCCAGAGAGATTGCAGGATTTAGAGAGAACTTTATGGGGACTAACAATTCAACATTTCTCTTAAACAATATTTTAAAAGAGGAGTTATTGGAATATATTCAAATGCATTTGTGTCCTTTTCAGTTGCCTTGCAAAACACACGTATAATAATATTAAGAGTGCGTGTTTGAGTACAAAATTAAGAGGAAATGTACATGTGGTTATGTTTTATATGATGTTCTTCTTTTTAATAACAAATATTCGTCAATAGATTCATGTGCCTTCCAAAATACGAACATATGTATTATATAATAACATAAAAAATTCGAAAGACCGAAATACCGTTTCAATAAGTTATCTAATTGAGTTACGACTCGTTAGCCAGTTGCGATGCTCACAATTAAGATTGTGTGTTTCAAACAACCAATACCAATAATAAATTGGTGTACGAATCGCAAACTTACGAATGGCGGTTTATTGTAATGTCATTCGGTGTTAGAAAATGGTTTCGCATAGACAACATACGTCATATCATGTACGCGTATCAACGCTAGCTACAAGATAGGACGCACATACTTAAATGTACGCAATAAACCTATATAATAACATGAAATATGATTGTTATACAATATAGGCTGCTTATATCGTGAATGAATTTGCAAAATAAGTCGTGTGCGATATGACCTGAAAGAAAATGGTGGACAAGATATAGTACTTATTCATAGAAATATGCCCACATAATTTCACGCACAATCTTGACAAACATTTAGGACTTGAGTGGTCATTTTAACCCATTTATGCATAGCGTCTAGAAAAAAGGCCTTGGCAAACAGCGTAAACCCAGATGAGACGCCGCATGATTAGGCGTCTCATCAGGGTCTGCGCTGTTTCTTTAAGAAATTTCTGTAAGAAATATTCTAAATATAGAAATAAATGTACTAGACATCCCTAATTTTGGAAATAAATTGATCCAATTTAGAAGAATGGGAGAGTCCACTAGGCATAAATGGGTTTAACCATATTTCATCAAGCGTCTTCATGATATTTGCCAGATTCTCACTTACTTACACATTTCCTGGACGTGTCTAATAAATAGTTCTATGAAATGACAACGAACGGCTGATCTTTTTTATAAAATGTTTTTATATCAACAAAGGCAAATTATATTTGCCTTAACGCAATGTTAAAACCAGAAAGTAACAGTTCAACGTTATGTAAGCAAAATTACTTACGCGATAGGTCTGTCAAACAAAACGTATCTAATAAAAACGCTCAAAAAGCTATACTACACATGTTTCAAATGTTTCAATTGAAAGTTTATAGAAAATAATGTGTATATAATGAAATAAAAATTACATATAAAGCGATATTCACAACTAAATGGGTCATATACAAGGAAACAACCTAGCAATAGGTCATTTTAGTTGTTCGCTTGCGAACAACTCAGGTTTGTACCACGCGTTTCAAGCCAGTTTTTCTTTACTACGATAAACTAAATAACTGCCCCATCTGCCGCATCCACGCAGAGAAAGAGTTGTATAATTTATGCCAGAGGTTGAGTTCTTCAACTTCATTCGTTCATAACAAAGACCTATAGATAATGTTATCTATAGGTCTTTGTATCGTGTTAAATGGAATAGTTTTGAACGGAGCGTATATAAAAAGAATCCATACACAATTTAAGAAATATACAATTTAGAAATAACAAGAGAATGTTTATGAATGATTAAAATAGTAGTCCAGTAGCTGCTGCATCTTAATCACGTGGTATTTTTTCTCAACACAGGCCATTCATAATCTGGGGCTATTAATAGATGCGGGAAAACTACTGCTGATCAAAGAGTCCAATACACTATCATGCGTATGTTGCGTAACCTCGTTAATAGTGCTTGCTACTACAGCGGGGTTAAATTTGATATGTTTGGGAAACGTTTTTTTCTCAACAGGTAGCGTCGATATCTCATGAATTCTCAATTGCACGGGTGATAACAAAGCAAAAGTATAAGGTAAAGCTTGTTTGTATTTACAGTTCTCAATTTATTAAACGTTGAACATTAGTTGCGAAAATGCTGACTTTGAAATAAAGTTTGAAATGAACGTTTCTAAGTAGTAAAATTATTGAGTGTGTTTTTTCAATAGTTAGTAGCATATTGACCGCATGAAATGTGTTGTATTATAGTAAAACCACACACGAGTGTTAATAGATACAAATTATACTACGGGAGTTCACATCATATGTGTCCTCACATGGCTTATTATCAGTTTATTACTCTACCATCGAAATATATCGTTTGTTAAAATTTAACACGCAGTTTTCTTTCGAAACATTCAAATCACACATTCATATTCGCCTCATGTGAAAATGGGTCTTATGAAGTTACGGCCAGCGTAGCTCAAGCCCAGTCTGTGCATTTGTGTAGTCTGGTCAGAGGCGATGCTGTCCGCTATAAAATCACTCAAGGTTTTATGGTCTCATTATGTATCTCCTGACCAGACTGAAGGATGCGCAGGCTGGGTGGGCTAAAGCTATGATGAGCGAATATGGCATTAGAACCATTTTCGCTTTTTAAATCTCATTGCGAGTTGTAAATGGCATATTTGTGCACAATGCATTTCGCTATAAAATTGATTTCAAAAAAGCAAATACAGCAAATTGGCAAATAAGGGTAGCATATTCAGGCATTCAGGAATGATATCCAGACGTTCTAAGCAAGTACGGTTAAAATTTTCGGTTAGATAATTCAACTATTATTTCTAAACGTGACACTATATTATTTCGGTGGTGTTTTTTTCTCATTTCATCTAAAAAAATACTCATCTTGAAAAGCAAAACTGTGTTTTTTGATAGTCAAGTATGTCTTCCCCTGACGATTTAGTGATCGAATATAGACCCTCAAATTCTGCAAGACGGATTTTAACGCCTTATTGTAACTGGGCAACAATTTGTGTCTATATGTCGTTTGCACATGCAGAGAGTAGTCCGGAATTCCGTACATTGAACAGTGTTACATCATTAACGCTGCGCACAGACAAAGTGATGCAGACGAATTCTAGGGGATTTCTCTCGAATCGGCCTATAAAATATTCGAATGTAAACATTCGTGCTGGCGTTATGTAGAGGTCATTTGAGGTGAAAAACTGTGTAAAACAGCTACGCCGAAAAAGCGCACGAGTGTTCTATACCAATTTAAAGGAAAGAGACTGGTTGACACCGTGTGAACTACTAGGGTAACAAGTAATGCATCAACAGCAAAGTAAGGTTAAACAGCGCTGTCTTTATGACTACCTAATTCGTGAGTATTTATTTATTTGCATCAATTATCGTATTGTATATTTTGAATTGTATATGGTGTCAACAAAGATTTGTAAAGGGAATTTCCAATATAAAATTATATTTTTAGTGTGATAGGTATTCGATATTCTAACAATATTCTTTTAATATGATGGTGATTGCAAATTTTATTTTATATTAACTGGTTCTCATCATACCATTTTCATCATATTGTTAAAGCTTTCAGAACGTCAAACAAGAGACATGTTGTTGTTATTTTGTCTAAGTTATCTCTAAAACATAAATATGAAGATAAACAGTGCACACACATCTCGACCTGTGCGTTAAGACACACTCCTTATAAATTTGAATGGGTTGTGTTCATTTCAAACTTTTGATTTTAAAAGCTATAACTTAATTTTGAAAATGAGTTGCGTCTAAGATTATGCAATGTCGAACAACTTCAATAACTTCAGCGCTTTGATTATTCAAATCAATAATTTTTATAAGAAGTCATATAGTTTAGTTATTGAGTTAAAATGCACAAACGGTAAAGAAAGTTGTTTCGCTTAGTGTTATCACTTTCTGAATTGATAAGAGAAATAATTTGCAATATTCGGTCTAAAGCAATAATTGAACGTATGTTCTTTCTCGTGCCCTTTAATATAGTGAACAATAAACATATTTTACAATACATAAATACATGTATGCATTTCTGCCATGTCATGAATAAACTGATAATAATAATAATTACTTTATATAATGAAGAATTCACATTAAAAAATAATTTCTTTTTTACAATGTGGTCTTCAGTAACATAACACAAGTATATATTTTGAAACATGCATACGAACATACAAGGGTAACATGAACTATACAGTTAAATGTCATAATCAATTCCGACGACGTGGACGACGACGAAGACGACGACGACGATGATGATGACGATGATTATGGTGTTTATGATAATACAAAATATGCAAAATATGATACAAAAATAAATCTTTCAAAATAAATCACATCAGAAACATCACATATACATCAGATGGTGTTTATAATGTAACATGACTGTTTATTTCAGATAAAATATTTACGCATGTTTCGAGTACCAAATTTTTGAAAGAAATATGTATGTATACGATAATTTTTTTAAGACTTCAGGTAGAAAAAACGCAATCCGTTTGGCATTAGTTTCCAATCCATAGCACTTCCCTGTAAAGAGCTGACTCGAGCGTGCGTATAACTTCAGAAAGATTAATCAGATGCGGCTTAAACTTATCCAGCAATATTATTACATTACAAGAATCTCGCAATCACGACGTCACTTTGTAGAAGATTAATTTTACATACGTTAACATCATGCGTATTCAATTTTCATTTCAAGACATTTCGGAGGCTACGAAGCACTTTGACATTTTCTACCAATAAACATCCCTTCAAACCCGGAAAACAATTTCAATGCCATACAACCAAACTTAAAAGCATCTTTTAGTTCATGTGAGGACATTGTTATTAACAGTTATACATGCCGTATGTCGTCTCTGACGTAGAATCGGAATCTGTTGTCTGTAGAGTCGAATAAAACGTCACTCGTTCATTTATGTCTAATAAGGAAGCTTTACTTCTGCACATCTGACATTTTGTTTTTAAATGACAAAACCATTTTACAATTATGCGGTTGTAATTAGACTTGTTATCTGTTAGGCACAAACACACGCAAACATTTCGTTGAAATGAGCTGTCAAATCGTTGGAATTATATTTCGTTCTAAGCAATTTTAAGCAATATAAACAGTTCATTGTTTGTGCGTTTCTCATGTGTGTGTTTAAAAACACTTTAATGCATCATTAAAACCCATAAAATAAAATAACCGCTAAATATTGCAAAACAGAAGAAAAATCGTGTTTTTAAAGAAATATATCACAACATTTGAAGATGAATGTTTCATGTGCATCAGGGCATTCGTTGCCCAATGTGACATCAGCAACTGTGCCGAGTCAGCGGATCGATGCGACAGACGTGTTTTATTTTACTTGATATCATTTCCAATATCGCTAGATGCCGCCCGGCAACAAACACAGTCGTCATTCGGTTCGCGTGGGCGTGCAGCGCGTTGCGCAACAATTCTTTATTTATAGATTTCAATATTTTCTTAAGTACTGCAGCATTGAAATGCATTTTGTTTGTTTTAGTTTACAGAAGAATCATTCTGATGGCATGTTTCCTTTGCTCTTAATATAGCACAAAGAGCCCAAATCGCTTAGTATAGACCTGTAGGTTAATGTAGATATACTAAATATAGACGACCGACTATTGCCCCTCGTGCTCCACTTTCTAAGTATTGGAAAATAGTGAAGCCGGTTTGCGTTTTCCAGAGCAAGCTCAGGCCTCTATGACGTCAGAGCGACGGGTTAATCTCACCAAAGACATGTAAAATTCACGCATTACGGAGACATAGTAAAAGTCTCGTGGTGCGAAAGTACGCAAAATGTGACCGCGATGAGTGTTAAAAGACGTCAAAACAGTTGATATAAGCTGAGAAGGACCTGGTTGTGGGTCCGTTTTGAAATGCAAATGAAACCAGCATGTGAATCAGAAGTTTGCATTATATTGAATGGCATTAGCTTAAAATTAAACCTTCGATTTCTGATAATCTGGATTACGTGTTGCATTCTGCTGCATGATATAGTGAGAAAAATATGTGACGTTCTACTGTCGTCCATTGCAAAAATCTAATAATAATAAGCTGTTTATTATCTAGATGAGTGCTATTTATACGCGTTTTAATAGACCATAAATCGATGGCTGAAGGTGGTGCAGTGAGCGACCGTTCCGTAGGTAAGTTGTAGTGTTATCAACATATTCGTCATTTATTGATAATATAAAACCGGGCTTAATAAATGCATGCAGGTCAAGTGTCCTCCATGATAAGACCTGGCAGTCCGCATAGGCTAACCAGGGAAAAAAACTTTTCGCTTTTATGGATTTTTCCTATGATAGGAAGTATATGCAAACTGAACATGTAGTCTACGTAATAATCTTGGACCACATGTAACTCATTAAATTGAAAGCGGAATATTATGATACAAAACATACTCTATGAACATTCTTTATAAGTATATAGTTTAAAAACACAAATTTTACTAACACTATTATTATTCCATGTTTTCTGATATAACCTGAATTAAACGACTCAATGATTTTCGCTCAATATGTACACTTTATTTAGAATCTACTCGTTTATCATTTGAGCTGTGATCATTTTGAGAAACCAACGATGTCTGATTTATGTTTAGTTTGTTTTGGGTTCAATTGATTCTAAACAAATGAATGCAAACTAAATGCGATTATACATATGATTGATCTTTTCAACATAAGTTTGTCATTGAAAAATAATTGTTAATGGATGCAAGCCATAAAGGTTATCTTAAATAACTGGGTCTGGAAAAAAACAATGCTCTAATGGAACAAAACAACTTATATTGGCAAACATTACAAACATTCAAAGTGATCAATGTATACAAAAATGGTCACCTAAAATGAATTCTATGTCAATGTTTTAAAACTAAAGAATATAAATGATTTATTTGGATTACAAAACTATTTTTGATCGTGTACCCGAATTTTAGTTACCTCACCGTATAAATTTTCAAAATGTGTAAACAACACCTTCGCATAGAAAAAGGCTGACAACTGAACACTATGTTGCTCAAATGATATTGGCAATAAATTTCATTATAAATTTAAGTGATCTTAGTTTGTTCTAAACCAGAAGAATAGACTGCTAAATCAGATTTAATCAATTTCATGTAATGCAACTCTCTTTAAAAGATTGGTGAATGAAAATGGTTAATTGAAATTAGCTATTTTACCAAGTTATTTTTGCAGTCCGCACAGGCTAATCAGGGACGATACGTTCCGCCTAAACTGGATTTTTGCTAAGAAGAAACTTTCTTTTAGCGAAAAATACCATAAAGGCGGAAAGTGTCGTCCTTGATTGGCCTATTCGGACTGCACAGGCTAATCTGGGACGACACTTTAAGCACATGCATTTAACCCCTTTTTCACAGAGCACGGCTCATATGAAATTTTGTTGCAACCGCCTGATGTTAACAACGTGTTTAACCCATTTATGCCTAGTGAACTCTCCCATCCTTCTAAATGGGATCAATGTATTTCAAAAATAGGGATTTCTAGTATATTTATTTCTATATTTATAATATTTCTTACAGTGCTGTTTGCCAAGGCATTTTTTCTAGACGCTAGGCATAAATGGGTTAAGTTTTGTTTATTAAACTCAACACATAATCATGGTATGCGGTAAATAATGCAGCATTTAGAACCATAGAAAGTTTAAACAATCTAACCATAGAAAGTGAACAAATTTAATATCCATACAAAATATACGAAATGGATACCCAAAGATTTGTTTAATAGTAACAGAACGTGAACACTGTTTTGCTTTAGGTATTAAATTTTGGTTGTACACTATACTTGATAAATTAATATATTCTTAAGCATGACAATTGCAAACTTCTAAAATTTGTGAATCAAAATATTTAAGTCTATGCATAAACATAAACAACTTGTTTAGGAATGCTTATATTAAAAATAAATCAACAACAGAGAAAACATATCAAGCAATCTTGTTTAGAAAAACCACTTTAATTATCATGAATGTCTTGTAGAACGTTTGTCGTATCACGGTTTTATGCATCAGATACTACTGAAGAATACCATGTTGTTGTATAATGTTAAATTATTCTTGAAACTATATTCTGTGAGTGTGTAATAAAACAATAAACATATATTTCTAATTTAGAGGATTACATATTGCAATATTGCTCACATAACCTGAAGAAAGATGTAACGACAAATAAGAATGAAGCTAAAAATTACTATACATACATGTATAAAACAAAATATATTACAAAATACAGACACGTTGAAATCACTGACAGCACGCGATTGAAATGAAAGAATTGGATGACATTGTGTACCTGTTTCCATTTTCAACATATGAACAAAGAGTGAACGAAAGGAAAGCAAAACTCACAAATGTTTATGATATATTTAAAGCAATACATGTTTGCAAACAAGAAAATATATGCTGTTATGATGTTATGCTTTTCGGGCGCCTTATTTTGTTTACGTCCACTAGCCTACTATGTATTAAAATAGTAGCGTATGGTTCTAAATGAGCCTGGTTCTGAGAAAAACTGGGCTTGATGCATGTGCGTAAAGTGTCATCCCAGATTAGCCTGTGCAGTTCGCACAGGCTAATCTGGGATGACACTTTCCGCCTTAACTGGATTTTTGTGTAGATGAGACTTCATTTAAACGAAAAAATACCATAAAAGCGGAAAGTGTCGTCCCTGAATAGCCTGTGCGGACTGCACAGGCTAATCTGGGACGGCTCTTTACGCGCAAGCATTATGCCCAGTTTTCTCAAAACGCAACATAAATATTCCCCTCCTAGTGATTTGTCTGCAGTTTCATTATTCCAGCTGTCATAATTTGTATACTTAATTCAGTTTTACATGTATTATGTAAAAGATTCATTTTTTACTAGCTGAATATAAAATACTAGTGATCACTTTAAAAGAGCACAACATTCGCAAGCAATATCCCTAAATACCACTATAAATCTTTTATTCAAGAGGACCTCCATATCATGTTCACATATATGTGTTTGTTCTTGTATATTCAAGCTTTAAGTGAACAGCTATATCTGGAAAAATCGTTTATAAATGATAATATATTTAGGATAAAATATAAACACAAACAGCCACTTGGAGGGTTTGAACATTTGAACCAAGATCATAGTACGGTATTGTCCACGTGACATAGCTCGCGTGTTGCGTCACGAGCAGTATGCTGGACCAATATTTATTAAAAAACACCCATTGTAATATATCCGAAATATCAGTTAAAGGAAGTTGTGAATTCAAATGTAAGCGATATACAAATTTCAAGCTATTGTGGTTGATTTATCATCATAAATATCATCATCATCATCATCATCATCATCATCATCATCATCATCATCATCATCATCATCATCATCATCATCATCATCATCATCAATTCCTTGACCGGTTTGATCGTTGGGGGGGGGGGGATGAGGGACAACGATACAGAAATCCTCCTCAAGTCGGGTCAATTGTGTGCTGAGAGTAATTCATCCATAGGAAGGGATGTCCACTCCTTTTCATCATCCATTCAGCTTTTCTTCTGGCGGCCTCGACGTCGACCTCCCTCTAGCGTGAGAACAGTCTTGCACAGAGAGTCGTGCCTAGTGACGTGTCCAAACCAAACTAACTCTCGTCGTTTGACGGTTGCAAGTAGGGGCTCTTGTGGACCAATAAGTGTTGCATTAATGTTCCTGACGTACTCGTTGGTCTTTTGCTCCGTATAGGAGATGGGAAGCAGTCTACGGAGACATTTATGTTCAAATGCCTGTATCATGCGTTCTGTGTCCGTATGTAGCGTCCAGGTCTCGCAGCCGTAGAGTAGGATGGAGACTACAAGCGAATTGTTGCGCCTGTTGGTGGGGAAGCTGATGGCACTGCTTATCCACAACCTGCTCAGTCTGGCTATCGCTGCGGTCGCCATGGCAATTCTTATTCGGACCTCAGTGGTACTGGTACCATCCTTGGACAGCGTTGCGTTCTCGAAGCTGGTCACTTCTAGCTTCTCGTCGTTCATTGTGATGTCTGCCCTGGTGTTGGTCGCGCTGTTCACCATGATCTTCGACTTCTCCGTGCTGACCTCCATCCCGTAAACTCTTGCTCTTTCATGTAGTCTGTTGGTGAGATATTGAAGTTCACTGCAAGTGCCTTCCATGAGGTTAATGTCATCAGCGAATTTCAAGTTGGAGATGTGTCTTCCACCGATAGGGATAGAGGTGTGGTGGTCATGGAGAGTCTCGTGCATTATCTTCTCAAGGAAAAAGGTTGAACAGGATGGGAGAGGGAAGACATCACTGACAGTGACGGACGCCCACTAATCATGTTCTTCTCTTCTTTTCTTCTTCTTCTCTTCAAGAAGACCCCCTGCTGTCAGTTGAGATGTACTGCACTTCTGGCGTTTCCGTAGAGTTCGTTCTTGAATGACTTGCACCAGCCCTTCGTAAATGTTGAATCCTCTCATAACATGCCATAGGCCAACATGCCACATGCGGTCGAAAGCTTATGAAGTTGTGGACGAGGTCACGTCGGGGTTGCAGGTGTTTCTCAATTATGAGTATGCAGTAAAAGATATGTTTCACTGTGCTCCGCCCTGCTCTGAATCCAGCCTGCTCTTTGGCCAGCAGTTCCTCGGCCTTACTTTTCAATCGATCAATTAAAGGATGATGCGTAGCATGACTTTGCAGGGATAACTGATTATACTAATGATGCGGTAATTCTCGCACAACTTGAGGTTGTCCTTTGTCGGTAGGGGTATAACCAGTGACTGGGTCCACTCCTTGGATAACTTCTTCTCCTCCCAGACATTTTGGAATAGTGCTCCCGCTCAGGCGCCATAACCCAGGGGACGCAAGTTAGGTCTCCCGCTCAGGCACCATAATTCATGGGTCGCAGATTAGATCTCACGCTAAGGCCCCATAACCCAGGGGTCGCAGCTTAGATCTCCCGCTCATACGCCATAATCCGATGGTCTCAGCTTAGATCTCCCGCTCAGGCGCCTTAACTCATGGTCGCAGCTTAGATCTCCCGCTAAGGCGCCATAACTCATGGGTCGCAGGTTCGATATCCTACTCAGGCGCCATAACTCATGGATCGTAGCTTAGATCTCCCGCTCAGACGTCATAACTCATGGGTGGCAGCTTAGATCTCCCGCTCAGGCGCCCTAACTTAGGGTCGCAGCTTAGATCTCTCGCCCAGGCGTCATAATTATGGGTCGCAGCTTATATCTTCCGCTCGGTCGCCATTACCCAGGGGTCACAGCTTAGATCTCCCGCTCAGACGCCCTTACTCAGGGTCACAGCTTAGATCTCCCGCTCAGGGGCTATAACTCAGGAGTCGCAGCTAAGATCTCCGGCTCAGGCGCCCTAACTCATGGTCGCAGCATAGATCTCCCGCCCAGGCGCCATAACTCATAGGTCGCAGATTAGATCTCCCGTTCAGGCACCATAACTCATGGGTCGCAGCTTACATCTCCCGCTCAGGCGCCATATCTCAGTGGTCGCAGCTTAGATCTCCCACTCAGGCGCCATAACACACGGATCGCAGCTTTGATCTCCCGCACAGGCGCCCTAACTCAGGGTCGCAGCTTAGATCTCCCGCTCAGGCACCATAACTCATGGGTCGCAGGTTAGATCTCCCACTCAGGCGCCATAACTCAGGGTCGCAGCTTAGATCTCCCGCTCAGGCACCATAACTCATGGGTCGCAGGTTAGATCTCCCACTCAGGCGCCATAACTCAGGGTCGCAGTTTAGATCTCCCGCTCAGGCGCCCTAGGGTCGCACCTTGGATCTCCCGCTCAGGCACCATAACTCATAGGTCGCAGGTTAGATCTCCCGCTCAGGCCCCATAACTTATGGGTTGCAGCTTAGATCTCCCGCTAAGACGCCCTAACTCAGGGTCGCAAGTTAGATCTTCCGCTTAGGCGCCATAACCCAGGGGTCGCAGCTTCGATCTCCCGCTCAGGTGCCCTAACTCAGGGTCGCAGCTAAGGTCTCCCGCTCAGGCGCCATAACTCATGGGTCGCATGTTAGATCTCCCGTTCAGGCGCCATAACTCACGGGTCGAATGTTTGATATCCCGCTCAGGTGCCATAACTAATGGATCGCAGGTTAGATCTTCCGCTCAGGCGCCATAACTCAGGGGTCGCAGCTTAGATCTCCCGCTCAGGCGCCATAACTCAGGGGTCGCAGCTTCGATTTCCGGCTCAGGCGCCATAACTCAGGGTCGCAGCTCGATCTCCCGCTCAGGCGCCATAACTCAGGGATCGCAGCTTAGATCTCCCGCTCAGGCGCCATAATTCAGGGGTCGCAGCTTAGATTTCCGGCTCAGGCGCCATAACTCAGGGTCGCAGCTTCGATCTCCCACTCAGGCGCCATAACAGAGGGTTGCATATTAGATCTCCCGCTCAGGCACCATAACTCATGGGTCGCAGGCTAGATCTCCCGTTCAGGCACCATAACTCATGGGTCGCAAGCTAGATCTCCATTTCAGGCGCCATAACTCAGGGGTCGCAGGCTAGATCTCCCGCTCAGGCATCATAACTCATGGGCCGCAGGCTAGATCTCCCGCTCAGGCTCTATATTTCAGGGTCGCAGCTTAGATCTCCCGCGCAGGCGCCCTAAACCAGGGTCTCAACTGTTTTGCAGTTACGAATTACGCCTTTGATCCCATGCGGCTTGTAACAAAACGTATTAAATACAAAACCCAAGTATCAATATTTAAAAAATCTATTTGCAATATCTCACATCTGAAATTATGTATTTGGCGATATACACTTTGAGCGATGTCTATACATTCACTATTTGTTGAGCACTGAATACGATAGATGTGATGTTTGGATGGCACTCTACGTTATAAGATTTGACACAGGTCTTTTTTGAAAAATAAACTTTATTTTTAAATTGGGAGTTAAAATGAAACAAAACGAAGTTTAAAGGTCTCTGTCAAAGTCGACAACGTTTATACATTTCAAATTAGACTATTGAATAGCCAGCCATATTGACAGTAAGGTACTTTTTAAGTGAAAAGCTTAAAAGGGCTTAAAGTACATATATCTCACTTCAAAAAGTTTAAGATGTATTTGAATTTTAATTATGTCACCAAATGGACTTAGATCAGGATTTAAAACTCTGGGTTGCGTTCATGACAAATTACCTCGTTTTAAGTTTCCGTTAGGAAATAAATAAACCTTAAATAATTTGGAACTACGTGTACTAATATTCACAAATTTAAACAAATCTAGTTTTTAATTTTAGTTTTTATTTTGAACTTGTGTTTCTATCTGCTTTAACATATCTTCATCAGAAACACAAGTTTCAATCCCAACCCACAGTTAATTAGAGAAAGAAATGACGTTCAAACTGAGTGGAGATTGTCAAAATTAATGTCAATATTTGTTGTTCCGCTTGTTCGTGAATAAATTCTTAAAAATAAATAATTTAACATGTATTCGTATATCATAAAATTACAAAACATTCAATCCAAACAGCAACAAATTGTGTGTTATGCCGCGGCGGAATAAATTTATGAAAAAAAATGCGAAACCATACGTCATAGGCACGTGGTCAATCGAAAGCATAATGCAACCGCACCGTTTCTTCAAGCGGATAGAAAAAAGTGGCGTTTTACGATGATAAATAATTTCGGTGAATAAGATGATAAGAAAATGATATGCGTACAACATTACAGTAACGCAATTTTATTTGATTTCCGTGCATTATCAATTGTCTGCGAAAATCGCGAAAGAAAGTAGTACGTGTGCAGTGTAATGCAGGGAACATCCGCCATTCTGTTGCTAAATGGCAACAGAATATTGCTAAATGTCAATTCCACATATCAACAAAATGAAACCCCAGTTGTATCAGCAGTTGATCATCCTCATTATCTCTTAAATGTCAATTATTTAAGGCAAGTTACCGATTGCCATAAAGTCAGGGCATTTACGGTAGATACAGGACAAAGCTACTCGAGTTATTGTCGTAAGCTAACCAAAGTACCTTAACTAAAACTTTTTGAAGCTCGATGAGATGAAACAAAAACAAGTATCTACTATATCTATCCATGTTTAATAAAATTTAGAGATATAGATTGGGCATCATACAGTTCACTATTCAGATCGTCGCCATGCGCTACCACGAAGAAGCAAACACTTTGGCTCTAAAAGGCCAAATGAAAATCAAATATATTTTACGTTTACATGGAAAGTATGCAATTATTGTCAGTGTGTAGAATTACGGCTGAATTTCGGTAGGGTAAGTAAATCCAGTTCTTTAATTATTTAAAGGCATTTTTGAATTAAAATATCTTTTGATATATGCAGAGCAGGTATTACCATGTTTGTTAGAAAAATCCTGGTTATTATTATTCAGGATTTATTGAAATATGGCTATTTGAAGTCGATGATGCAGAGATTTGTCCCCTATTAAGCACTTTAGTTACAAATTTCTATAAAGGTATGCCAGTGAAAAAGTTTGTGCACCGGAAATGATATCAACCAATGCCCCCGAGTAACATATCCCCCAGGGTTTCTTAAAAAAATGTATTGGTGGAGAAATTCGACTTTACATTCAACATGTTGATGAACAAATTATATGACCCAGTGCAGTGCCAAAGATGTCAAGATATGACAGGAGTGTATTTCATTTATAAACTTAAAAGATAACTATTACAGCTGATTTATGCCCACGCTGATGCATTTTAGATCATGTTCATTGAACTTTTAGGTTTCATAATTATATCCGTTCTGAAGCTTAGTTAATTGCCA
The DNA here is from genome assembly GCF_020536995.1 of Dreissena polymorpha. Lineage (NCBI taxonomy): Eukaryota > Metazoa > Mollusca > Bivalvia > Myida > Dreissenidae > Dreissena > Dreissena polymorpha. Next base: position 46,673,641 of record NC_068367.1, read on the forward strand.
GCTTATTTGTATCTTTTGTTGTTTTTAATTGCTTGAAAATCATTGTAAATGTAAAGCAATTGATTCACACAGGTAAAAATATACGTCAGTTAGGCAATCTTAACCTTTATATTAATAGTTTCTGCCTATAGGTCCAATTATGGGTAGACTTTCATAAATCTAAACTAAATTTGGATCAATGATACATGACTTAAAGTTGACATCTTTGCAAACATCTCCGACAATTCACGTGTGTCAATGTCTGTTTATTTTCGTTCTCTTTGGTAATGATGGTATGCAAAATGTAAACATAAATTTTCACAACCCAATCCAAACCTTCTTCTTATGGGTTTTTGCATAGATAACACGCATATACAGGATACAACCATATTTATTATATATCTATATTTAATCATTTTATTCCGAAAATGTTCTGCGTTTTCCTTTCATTAGTAAATCTAGCGCTAGAATCCCTAAATAATGTCAAAATGTATAAACTTTCATAAGGTGTATTATCTATGAAAGTCAATGGGATATGAACAATTGAGGGAGTCCAGTGCAAGTGTTCAGGACATGTGTTTGTTTTCTACGTAAGAGTATCATTAACTCCAAAATTATTTCAAACAGGAACCAAAAAGTAAGTATGAAAAGTCTCAGTTTTTTTAGAAAACCTGGCGGATATGTTACTCGGGGACATTGGTTGACATCATTTTCGGTGCAAAAACGTTTTCACTGGCACATACCCGTAGCCAGGGGGGGGGGGGGGGGGGGGGGGGGGGAGGGTGTTGGGTGCGTTCGCACCCAATGTTTTTGACAAGAAAAAAATGTGTACTATAAGTTGCACCCAACTTTATTCGACGCAAAAATGGTTATTTATCTTTTTCCTGAATCAAGTGAGTTTTCGTATTCAAGCGTTACAATAATGTTGAATTCAATAGGCAACCGACAGGTCATAATATAATTAAATTTCTCTATGAAGTCATTTCCAAGATAGACCGTGATTTTTATTTACAATTTTTAACCGCAGAATTGCTGAAATCAATAAATGTTTTGACAGCAACATGTGAAAAGATTTATGCTGTTATAATGAATTTAAACCGTTATAAAGTTTGATCGGGTGGACGTTAATGGTTAATGTTCATTAATTGTGACGGATCTTGAGCATAATGGGCAAATACGTCCTTGTTTCAATGTCCTGGTATACACTGTTAAGGACTTTGAGACCAAAGGGCCAGTAGTTTGTGGTTATAGGGTCTTTATGAAGCCTTAAGTTTTATATGTTTCATAAATTCGTTTAGAAAACAGATAACTAATTTTTTTAAATCGCTGGCAAAAGTAAAAGTAACCAGTTATACCATTTTGTGTCCGTTTAGTATTCAGGGTGCAGAATAAGCCTGGATTTCAGGTATTTACACACGGGCTTTACAGAATGTAAACACACCGTTCAGAACTTTATTTTTCCAAATATGTCACGTTATTGAAATACATTTTCAAAAATCTTTAGTGCATAAAAGACAGTTTTTCTTGCAGTTTGTGCCGATCCTTGAGAATACGTCTGAAATCGGTGACAAAAATTCAATTTGCGTGAAGGATATTTGAGCAGTATAAATGAACTTTTTGAAAAAAAGAACACATGCTTATTATATAAAGTAATTCTGATGTATTTCACATTGACAAACGCAGCTTAAAAATCGTTATACACTAGTTGAAATTCTTAATAAAAATTGTTTTACAAAGTTATTTGGAAAAAAGCAGCACTTACCGGTGTGTTGACTTCACTTAACAAAGTCACGGGATCCTGCACCCTTGTATTGATGCAAATTAGAGATGGTCCAGTTTTGTTAAACAGTGTTTGTTGTACAATACACTATTAGCACGTTTAGAGCAATGCTAGGCCTCTGATAGAAGCAGACAAACAATTGTTTTGAAAAAAGTCAAATATTTTCTATTAATTTGCTTGACTAATGAATGGTAAAATTTTAGAATGGTAAAATACACTAATTTAATCAAGATTCCAATAAATAATGATATTATATATTGTTATTATTGTTGATTTTACTTTCAATAAATGTGAAACTGCATATGTAAACAAAGTGTGTGCGCGCATACTAGTGTCGGGTTAAACGCCGTATAATATAATGTATTTCCGGTCGATAAGGTGGTAAATGAAAAATGGTAATGGGAAATACATGTATGTAATATCATATACATGTCGATCAGTCACTGAATATGGTCAATGAAAGGGAAAATTCATACAAAAATGCTCTATAACTTCAGTCTCTAAATACAGATAAAAAGTCATCAGAGTGCAGTGTTTTACGTGTCATTTTCAAAATGTTTCTAGGTTGAGGACCTTCAAACCCCCTCCCGCACCTACCCCCTTCGCCACTTCGTTGCTCAATAACATTCGTTGATGGGAAAATTCGCACCCCCGTTTTCAAAACCCTGGCTACGGGCCTGTTGCATACCTTTATAGAAAGTTGTAAATAAAGTGCTAAATAGGGGACAAATCCCTGCATTGTCGACTTTAGATAGCCATATTTCAATAAATCCTGAATAATAATAACCAGGATTTTTCTAACATACATGATAATACCTCCTTTGCATATACCAAAAGATATTTTAATTTAAAAATGCCTTTAAACAATTATAGAACTGGATTTACTTACGGTACCCTGCCGAAATTCAGCAAAATTTATCGGAAACTTTTCCAAGCACGTCCAACTTTTCACATCATATCGTGTTTCCGGGGGTAACCAAGGTTTTTTTACAAAACAAAAATATTGTCTAATTCATTTTATATATGCATAAATAACAATAGTATTACACTTGGCAAAACTATTTGCACCTTTCGCTTTTTCGCTATCGTGTCTTTTAGATAGTGTTTAATCATTTTTGTCACGCCAGGATCGCTATTAAGCGTTGTTTTCGCCTTTGATCTCTTTAGAGTGTGTATTCGTCTCATAAGCGTTTATTTTGCCACTGTCTTCTCATGATTGTATGCATTCGTGTTTCACATAAATTTAAGTTCGATTATATCATTGTATTCTTGAGAAATCAGAGTGTTTTCCTCTCTCAAACGAATTTAATTACTGAGATTTTATGTTTTATCGGGTGAGGGTGTGACTTGGAGCATGCGACTTTTGACTGAAAAATTATTCTCGACGTATAGGAGGTTTTGGGGATTCCGATAATGACGTCACGTTTGCGCATGCTCAAATTTTGGCCGTCAAAACTGCGGCCATTCTGCTATTGTTTGCATGTGATGAACCGCATCGTGATAAGGTTACAATCATATTCGCGACCCTTATTCGCGACCCTTTTGAAGAACAAAAAATACTCAGAACTTGAAATTCTTTCAGATTAAATTGAATCCAATGAACGAACACAAATAAGGACGAAAACAAACAACAAATTAATTGAATTTATGTAATCAACATATAGAAACTGATTTGAACCTATTTGTGTGTAAAAACTTACCTTGTTGCAGATTAACTAAATCCTCTTGATAAATGTAAATGCTTTTATTTAATTGTTCACACCAGTTTTGACACTCTTTGTTTCAGCATTTATAACCCAGTGTTTAATTGCCCCTTGAATATATTTCCCGTGATTCCGGGTCCAGGGGTAATACATATACTTTAATGGTATTTAACATTTCAGTTATGTGTAGAGAATTTAAACCAAAACCCTATTTAGTATTATAGCAACAGTCTCCAATGCCTGTTTACCGGTCGTGTTGTCAATGATATGATTAATAAAACTTATACAATGCACAGAACCAGTACATTTTCGTCTTGGTAAAGTGTAGCCTGTGATATTTAGTTGTGTGTAACCTAGACTTTAGGAATTTATTCATACGCACAAAAATGTAGTTCATTGAAATATAGTTCTCAGAAAAAAGGCGGCAAAAATCGCTTACCACAGATTGTCATGGTACAGTTATCATTTCTTAAAGTCGAAAAATTTGTTTCAGAGCCAAAAATTCTCTACAGATTATACGTGGGGAATCTGAAGCCAAATTGTTCGGAACAATCACTGCGCAGTCTTTTCGCTCTACATGCTGTCGAGGTCGAAAGCATCTTAGTGAAAAGAAGCTACGCCTTCGTTGATTGTGTAGACCAAGCGAACGCAGACAGAGGCATTGATAAATTAAACGGTGAGAAAAAATGCCTAGTAAGTTCTACCTTGCATTTGAACACGTGAAGCTGAATATGTGAGATGCAAACAATAAATGAAGTCTTGCCGATTGTGTTCACGCCGGTTTCTAAATGAATCCAACATGGCGGCGCGCCTTTATCGTCACGTGGTTCGAAAGAGTGCACATGCCAATTTTATGGCAAATAAATAAATGGTTTGATAGCAATAACTTGCGCATTTTCGTAAAACTTTTAATACAGATTATCAATCGAAGGGATGATAAGTGAAACGAAACTGATCATGAAACCAGTCTGCAAAACTAACATTTGTCTTCATAGCCAATGACAATGACTCAATGTGGCTATGAAACTCACAGGCAGCAGTATCATAAATTTGCACCCACACACAGGACCCTACCCCCCCCCCCCCCCCCCCCGAGCTTACACCAGGGGTTCCAGATTGTTAAATGTATACCTATTGTGTATGGTTTAACTTTTCAACAACGAATTTTGACACAAAAACACAGTTTGAAAAAAGTACCCCTTGTATACTATAGGTATTATATATACACAAGGTATGAAACGCACTATATGCCTATTGATGAAAGATTGTGAAACACTGGACATTACTGTTTTCATCGAGAACACGCATGTTTCCATGCAGTTTCCGAACTTATGCACCTGGATTCATTAAAAGACATTAAAAAGAACGTGATTACATAAATGACAAATCTGTTAGGCTAATAACGTTAATATTCAATTAACTTCGACTTTCTCGCTACATGTCTGTGTTTTGTTGCCAATTTTTGTCGACCGAATGCTCGGTTGTACAACATTCATATCATTGGCCAACACAATGCTGGCAATTAGACTAACCAGATGAAGCGTTATAAATTTAAAAGGGTGTACATGTGTAGACGAAACACCGAGCGACATTTAGCGAGAAAGTTTGACTTTTCTTTTGGTTTAAACAAGTCCTATAACAGTCTTCGAAATTAGCTTTGAAAAGTTACATGCCAGTCGGGCCAGTTACTTAAGAATTTTTACATGCCCAACATATATTTTACATGCCCAAACTTTTATAACCAAAATTATAACAAATCACAACATTTTAACACTTACATGCTACACATAGTAAAGCAGAACATTTGTTTCAATAGTAGTGAATACAATTACATCTAATCAATCACTAGAATTAAGACGGTCGATCGTTACACCAGTGCTCTTGAAAAGAGCGTTCTATGGTGTTCTCGTACCATTTCTTGGCTTCCTTTTTCTCTAAATCATTGTCAATTTTCTATTTTGGAAGTGCTTTATCGGGCTTAGCCCCATCAACATACCTAAGATACTGCCTCTATGTCGACAATGACATTTGTTTACATTGACAAAAACGGAAGCGTATTACTTGATTGAAATGATCGATTAAAAAAGCATCTTCTCGATTAATGTCTAGAGAAACCGTCGATAAGAACCGAATGTGACCGAACTGCATCGGTCAAAAACAATAACGATGACGTGGGCAAGCAGGTGCGTGTTGTTAAACCAATCGAATTTCATTGTTTTACAACTTACGGCAAGGTGTTTGTTCGCCAAATTGAAAAATAGATCTGCAAATATCAAGAACCGCTTACGATTTTTTTTTATAAACTGTCAATTGGCTTCAATAATTTACATGCCCGGCTGGCCACAAACCTGAATTTTTGTATGTGCCCGGCAGTAATTTTACCCGCCAAGGGCGATCGGGCGTGTGCTAATTTCGAAGACTGCTATAAATTAATATGATGTATACTTTGCTCGTATGATTGCAGGTCTTCTTTGCGAGATTTCAGACAGAATGCAGGTTGAACCATCTGTAGGACGGAGGAGGTATATTTATATATTTGTACTGTTTGCTGATGTTCTTAACAGTGGTTTGTGGTTTTTAACCAGGTTTTCCGAAGGAAAAAACTGGTTATTAGATTGGCGAATGCGGGCGGGCTGGCTGGCTGGCGGGCTGGCGGAATAAGCTTGTCCGGGCCATAACTATGTCCTTCATTGTCAGATTTTAAAATCATTTGGCACATTTGTTCACCATCATTGGACGGTGTGTCGCGCGAAATAATTACGTCGATATCTCCAAGGTCAAGGTCACACTTTGAGTTCAAAGGTCAAAAATGGCCATAAATGAGCTTGTCCGAGCCATAACTATGTCGTTCATCGTCAGATTTTAAAATCATTTGGCACATTTGTTCACCATCATTGGACGGTGTGTCGCGCGAAATAATTACGTCGATATCTCCAAGGTCAAGGTCACACTTTGAGTTCAAAGGTCAAAAATGGCCATAAATGAGCTTGTCCTGGCCATAACTATGTCATTCATTGTGAGATTTTAAAATCATTTGGCACATTTGTTCACCATCATGGGACGGTGTGTCCCACGAAAGAATCACGTCAATATCTCCAATGTCAAGGTCGCCACGACTTAAAATAGATTAAAAAAAAAAAAAACTTACAAAGGGGGTTAATTTTTTTTGGTCATTTCAAAAGTTCAGTTTGAGTTTTCTTCCTTTATCAGATTTTTTTTTCACAATGAAAACCTGGTTTTGTGACAATTTTGTCCCTTGTTAAATCTGTCTGATTGAATTGAAACAAATTAAATTATGTTTTATTTTAATGTTTTTAACCAGTTCTTCCGAAGGAAAAAACTGGTTATTAAATTGGCGAATGTCGGCTGGCGGAGCAGGCTTGTCCGGGCCATAACTTTGTCAATCATTGTGAGATTTGAAAATCATTTGGCACATTTGTTCACCATCATTAGACGGTGTGTCGAGCGAAAGAATTACGTCTATATCTCCAAGGTCAAGGTCCCACTTTGAGTTAAAAGGTCAAAAATGGCCATAAATGAGCTTGTCGGGGCCATAACTAAACTATGTCATTTATTGTGAGATTTTAAAATCATTTGGCACATTTGTTCACCATCATTAGACGGTGTGTCGCACGAAAGAATTGCGTCAATATCTCCAAGGTCAAGGTCGCCACGACTAAAAATAGATTTATTTTGAAACAAAGGGGGTTAATTTTAAACAATCAGTTCAGCTTGAGTTGTCTCCTTTTTAAAAAGTTTATCAGACGTTTTATGCCCCCCTCCGAAGAAGAGGGGGTATATTGTTTTGCACATGTCGGTCGGTTGGTCCGTCCACCAGATTATTTCCGGATGATAACTCAAGAACACTTAGGCCTAGCATCATGAAACTTCAGAGGTACATTGATCATGACTGGCAGGTGACCCCTATTGATTTTCAGGTCAGTATGTCAAAGGTCAAGGTTACAGTGACTCGGAAATAGTAAAATGGTTTCCGGATGATAACTCGAGAATGCTTAGGCCTAGGATCATGAAACTTCATAGGTACATTGATTATGACTGGCAGATGACCCCTATTGATTTTAGGTCACTAGGTCAAAGGTCAAGGTCACAGTGACTCGAAATAGTAAAATGGTTTCCGGATGATAACTCAAGAATGCTTATGCCTAGGATCATGAAACTTCATAGGTACATTGATCATGACTGGCAGATGACCCCTATTGATTTTCAGGTCACTAGGTCAAGGTCACAATGACTCTAAATAGTAAAATGGTTTCCGGATAAAAAACTTAAATCTTGGTTAAAGTTTCGGTCCGTCCACCAGATGGTTTCCGGATGATAACTCAAGAACGCTTAGGCCTAGGATCATAAAATTTCATAGGTACATTGATCATGACTGGCAGATGACCCTATTGATTTTCAGGTCACTAGGTCAAAGGTCAAGGTCTCAGTGACTCGAAACAGTAAAATGGTTTCAGGATGATAACTCAAGAATGCTTACGCCTAAGATCATGAAACTTTATAGATACATTGATCATGACTGGCAGATGACCACTATTGATTTTCAGGTCACTAGGTCAAAAGTCAAGGCCACAGTGACAAAAAACCTATTCACACAATGACTGTCACTACAACTGACAGCCCATATGCAGCGATTTTCCTCCTTCTTTATAAAGTACCGGTAAACGGTACTTTCCCAATCGAACGAAAATTCCCAAATTCCCAAAACGGTACTTTCCCAATCGAGCGAAAATTCCCAAATTCCCAATCGGCATCTGGAAAAATCCCAATCAGCGTCCGAATTTTTTCTCAAAACGATAGAAAGTTTCGTAAAAAAAACAACTTTCGGCGAGCGAACAAAGAAAATCGTATAGTTGTGTGTAACCACGCGCTCGATTAATTTCGGGTTTTATTATTCAGCGCATTCAATCAATAGAGTTGTTACTGTTTCCGGTTCTTTTGCCAGGCAGCCAGCGTACTGTTTTACGTCGGTTTGTAACCTTATCGTAGTTTGAAATGAGTCATAATAGCAAATATTATGCAAAAAAAACAATCGGAACCATCTATCACAGGACACATTGACAGCAATAATGATGCTGTGCAGGGAGGGATGCAAGCAACTGAGTGATGATCAAACATCAAAGATTGTTGAAATTTTCACAAAAATGAAAGAGAAAGACATTGCTTTAAAAGAGATTAAAACAACTAGTAATTGATTTGGTGTGTTCTTTATAATATTTTGTTATTTATATAAACTTTATAACTTAATGGTCATTAAGGCATGCCTGCAAATGATTATTTAAATGGATATGTTCAATTAAGTATGAACTGTATGATGTATTCAATAAGACCCAAACTTCACGACGTGATTTTCCCAATTTCAGGATTTCACGACTCGATTTTTCCCAATTTTGAGGTTTTCACGACTCAATTTTTCCCAATCGGACCGGTACAGGTACTTTTCCCAATTGGACAAGGAAAATCGCTGATATGGGGGCATGCATGTTTTACAAACAGCCCTTGTTAATAATTGATAACCTGGTTTTGTGACAATTTTGTCCCTTGTTAAAGTATTTTAAAATTAAAATTATGTGTCAAATGACAAATGTTGAAGGTAATAATGTAACAATATTGCATACAAATTAATGACTTAAACTTTAAGTTCATGTGTCTTATAGTTTAACTATATACTGGTACTAAAAAATAAAAGAGTAAGTTACCCTTTTTTAGAGAAACACATTATTTTAAATTGCTGACTGGTACTGTGAATAATTGAAATCCTCAAGCATGCCTTCCAATAGCTTCAGCAGTCTAAATGTTAACCCACTTGTCCAAAACTAGGGGCAAGTAAAATGAAAGTCCCGCCAAGTACCATACTTTGAATTATTATACTCTTGACAAGTGGCAAAATTTAAACTTGTTCATTAATAATTATTTATAATTATAGGTATACTACATAGTGTGCTAATGTGGGCAAGTGAAAAGTAAGGTTCACAGTTGAAGACTCGGCTTATACCATGCATGTTTAAGAATGAGTAAAATTTATATAGAATGCATACATGTAATAATATACAGAACCCACTGCTTTCAACAAAATTTGAGCACAATAATATTCAATTCACAATTTGTAGCAAGGCATTTGAATTATGATTTTCACCATAGTAGAAATTAAAAATGTAAACATGTTTATCTAAAAAAATAATGTACTGTTTGTTTTTAAATTCCCCATCTGTTGTTCCCCACCGCTTTCCCTCCAAGGTGACAAAAACATGGGTTGCCTTGATTGAGGTTGTTATGCCCAGTCACAAAAAAATGGAGTGCCTTGATTGAGCCCAGTGAAAAAAACATGGGTGCCTTGATTGAGCAGGGCCAAAACACCAACTTTGGGCAAAGGGCCACAGCCTTTTTTTCGGGGAAAAAAAGACACAATATTCTGGCTTTGGGGAATGAAAATGCTGAGGTAGATTGGAAATTTAGAGAAAAATGCATAATATTTAAGAAATTTCTGTAAGGAAAAGGGCCTTTTTGGTTAAGGGGAAGGAATAGAGGCCCCTGCGTAAGTTTGTTTTGGCCCTGTTGAGGTTGTTAAGCCCAGACCTCTCATGACCTGCTTCCTAACCTTGTTACAGGCGCTCCAACAAGATACAGATCAGGAATTTCCCCAACCATATTGGGGTGGAAGAATTAGAGGAGTTGGTCAGTAACTATGGAGCAGTGCAGAAATGTGAACTGGGTAAGGACCAATGTAGCTTAAACATTTAACTATGGAACCATGCAGAAATGTGAACTGGGTAAGGATCAATGTAGCTTAAACATCTAACTATGGAACAATGCAGAAGCTGAGTTGTAGCAGTGAACTGACCTGTAGCTACTTCTGGAGTGTCAATGATTGAGTTTATCTAATATTTATACCAGCATATCATTGGTATATTAAAGCATGATGCATGATCCAGTTAATACTGCCCTGACTTTGACAATAAATATTAATGCTATTTCAGTCTTTAAGGTAGGGCATATCATAAACAGTACTTTTGATGTTCACCCTGAACAAAGTTTATCATGGTTAATTATTAACCTTCCATCCGTCAGAAGAGGAAAAAAATGGAAAACAATATTAAATGGGAATTGCGTGGCCTAATGTTATTTGAAAAATAAAAAAAGCTGATGTTCATTTTAATTTTTTCTGCTCCGTCAAATTGTCTGTAAAACTTATTACTTCAAGAAGTATGCAAATTATGAGACATTTGTGAACTTTCATTTCAGTGGGTGCAGAGGGTCTTGTGTATGTGACATTTGACAGTCCAGATTCTGCTCAGTCGTAAGTAGTCAAGTACAGAGTGATTTCATAGGGCTAATCCTTTATCAGTCAGTACTTTTGTAAAATTACATTTTGAAACATTTAATCTGATATATAAAGTAATTATGTTTATGAAGTATTTCTTAGTACAGTCTAAACGGCCACCTGAAATTAATGGTCACCTGCAGACAACGGTCAGTCTGGAATCCCCCCAACGAAAACACTATATTACACTTGAAAATAGCGGCCAACTGTCCATAACGGCCAACGGCCACTATATTCCACTCCGAAATTCATAATTGAACTGAAATCGTCGGTAGTCTCAAGTCGCGAAAATTAAACAGACCGCACATCATTTGTCCTTCTATTTTGCGGTTAAAGCGTCTGATAGCGGTAATTGCCTTTGATACAGGGTTGGCACCAATCGACCGTCCCCGGTTTTAACCGGATGTTTTTACCGGCTAAAACCGCCCCGGTCAATACTCCCAAAGTGTTCATTACTGGTCAATACTAGTGGATTGAACTTTACCCCCAATTTTGATTAATATTCCATTCTTAATTAAACAATATTGATAATATAAATTAAATAGACATGTTGCCAAAAATGTCTTAAGCTAATAATACCCACTATGTTATACCTGTTCATGCAATTTGTAGGCAAATCTCTAAAAAATTTGCAAATTAGTCGAAGTTAGTCATTGGATTTTTCTGGTCGATTTTTTTTTTTTGTCAAATCTATTAATGAATTATGAATGCTCGGAAATTTTGTGCTTGATTCAACAAGAACCTGTCCCTGAACCATGCCCCACTGTCTCCTCAGTCTTCTCACCTATACAGGTTAGGGCTCCCAAAACTGATAATAGGGCCTTAAATGGCACCTTTTTGACACAACCCTTACTTGTCACGTTTTCTTGCCTGAAGTACTTTTTAAACAAAATAGTGAAAAAATATTTTATTTTCCATTGACGTAAAAATAAAAAACATAATAAGAAATAATTATTAAAAGAAAGAAATAATTGAAAAGAAGAGTCTAGAGTAGACCCACAATTGGTAAACATTATTTGTTGGCAAAATCAAGAACTTTGATTGCTTATTCATTTGAAGACCACTTGAACTTTAAATTATGAAAACCCTCTTACTACAGAAAGTAGACAAATTAGAAGTAACTATTAAATTAATAGCAAGTTATCTCCTTTTGTGTGAGTGAAATGAAATAGCCTAAGTGCATTTATGCTTCATTGTCACTATCAGAGACATAACACTGCATGGATTTTATTACCAATTATGGCTTAGGGGCCAGATTTATGACCCTAGAAACCCCAAGAGTTCTGTTTGTTCATCTCTTATCACATAGATATATCAATAGATCAGTGAAATACTATGGTAACTACAATAGTAATAATACTTTAGTAACAGATGTGATATACTGAGATAAAGATATTGCCTTAAGTTCTTTTGTTTTGAGGCCGTTTCCATAAATAATAAAGAAGTAATTTTTTACAGCTTTAAAGATTTTTTTACAAAAAATAACTAAAAAAAAGTTTATCAATTACAGAATAATGATTGATTTAATATAGAAAAGCTTAAATTCTTCCTTTGTCATGTTTAAATGCTACAATTTTCAATCGACCAGTATTGACCAGAAATGACCAGTATTGACCGGTTTTAAACGGGTATTGACCGCCGGCCTGGTCAATACTTAATTGACCGGTCAATATGCCAACCCTGCTTTGATATAACAAAGGCGGTCCGCTGCATGTAAACAAATAATGTGTTGAGAAGGTTTGTTTTCCGGGGATAATTGTCGGGGTGTCTTCAAAAGAAAATGTCAGCGTTTGTGACACGTTTAAAGTAATCATCGCTAATTAAATGACTGCTAATAAGTACTCTGCACTTCCACCATCCAGCACTGTCTGCTCCATCAGCAGAACATGCCAGTACATCGATCACTTTAAGAACGTTGCTTTGTCAAAGAATAACCAGGTAATGCTTGACTCCGTCATGAAATTTCAAGACGATTTCTTTGTGCACCGGGTCAAGTGTTTTAGTATTCAAAAAAAGATTAGCGAGTTTTTTAGCGTGGAGTGAATTGTTTTGATTGTTGCGAGTGATGATGGTTGTAGTGTTTTGAAGTTTTTTGCGTGATAAGTTATCTTGTTTATTCTGCATGATGTGCTATGTTTTTTCGTTATTAAGAATGAATGAATGTTTGTATTTTGAATGAGGTTGTTGAATAATAATGCTGTTTGTGTGATGTTTGCGAACGAATAAATAAAAAAAAAAAATTGCGTCATTTTCTTTGAATGAGAACGGAACAGTTAGACCGTATTGTCGGTTTATGACAGCGAATCCGCTTTTTAGACTTGTACGGACGTGACGTCAATGGCACGTGACAAGCTTTATTTACTGAATGAAAGAGATGCATGAGTAAACAATTATACTAGCGTTGATAAAGTCATTGCTTTAGTTTAACAATATGAAATTAAATCAATCTATAAGATATTAGTCTGTATTATTCAATGTAAGTAAATTCTGTTATTATGCTTAGGTAACGGCAATGAGCATTTGTTTTACACTGTATGCAAACAACTGGCTGGGGTAACGACTTAGCAATACTACCAACTGACCAACCATCTTAAAATTATGATCCGAATCCAACAGTCACCTGTGGACAACGGTCACTTTGGTCATTTCTCTTGACTGACCGCTGAAATCAGGTTTGACTGTATATTCAGTGATTTCAACTGCCCCCCATCCCCACCCCCCCTACTCAACCAAAAACACACGATAACAAAAAACCAACAAAAATATGACCAGAAACGCAATTACATCTGAATAGTTGTTAACATACATTTTCTTTCATCTTGTTTCAGTGCTGTTCAAAGTTTGAATGACATTGATTTCCAAGGGTCATCTATAAAGGTAAGACAGATTATGTTGCCAAAATATGTTATAACATTTCACCATTGCTTTTGATGGATTAAAACAAATATGTGCACATAGAATCATTTGATGTTTAAACAAGTTTTGATTATAATGTATTTCAAACCTGGCAAACCTGACAGTATATTGGAATTTGGGCCTCTAATAGCTATGTGACTACCTGACCTTGTTGCCAATAAAAGTTCATGGACTTGTGCCAAGACTGGTTTTCACACACAAGCCAATCTGTGCACACATGGTTCATACTGTGCTTGTTTTCCAGGTTGACTTTGCCAGCAACAAGATCCAGCGACGGCCCCGCCCAAACAACCAGGAGGGACCGATGCCCGAACGTCGGGACAACCGACAGCAGATGGGAGGACCCAGGGGACACCCCTTGGGGCAGGACAACAGGGTGCAGGAGCTACCTCTCAGGTGAGCTGTTGGTTGCCTTGGTGATGTCTGATTGTTTGTGTGGTGGGTCATCATCACACAAGCTTGTTACTACTCTAGGAGCCACATTTCTCTTCCAATCTTGGACCTTGAATCAATGAACATTGGTCATAAGGTTTATCTGGACATTATATATAGGCCCAGGGGTGGCGAAATCTAAAAAAACTATACTTGTCCACGGACAACCATTTAGGAAATATAACTTGTCCGTTGCTGAACTACACTTGTCCATTAATGTTTATATAAATTATAAACGCATTTATTGTTATACCTACACGTGTACCATTCTAACAGACCCTACGGTGTACACCTCCACGATAAAATCGTGGCCAGTTACTTAGAAAACTGATGATGGCAACAGTGTAATCATCGTTGATATTGTGCATTAGTGTATTGTCAAAACATTTGTTCATCACTTTAAGCGTTTAACAAAGACTCGTGGATTTAATTACACACAACTGTAAACGTTTTGTTTAATTCACAAATGAGCATAATTAAATGTGTTATCCTACAATCATTTCCGAATTTTAATGACAGCGATTGCCATATGCAACGTAACTATCCGGCTATGCTTGAATTTGTATGAAGTAAAACATGAGAAAAAAATCATGCTAGAATTTAGCAAACGTTTGGTATTAATGCATTTTAAAATTAAAGACGAACATTTAATATTTAGATACGGAATGAACGAGCAAACCAGCCTGTACACTGTCTTCTAACAGTCTGGCCGAATGTTGAAAATGCGGCATGCTCCCAGTCTCTTATAAAATTAGGGAGATCACTGGGCAGAAAAGTGCCCGTATTTTAGCTTGATTGCTCCGCAAATAGCACTGACAATGTAATCGCGTGTCAACATCCGGTTTTGTAAAACTTAATTACGGCTTTTATACAATGAATTTTTTTATATTCCTCGACCCGACTGGTTGTCCACGGACAACTTAATTGAAAAAAACCAGTTGCCCAGACAAGCAAATGTAAGACTCGGGCAACTCGGACATTTGATTTGGCCACCCCTGAGGCCGTCAACAAATTTGAGCGCTTAAGGGGCATCATGGCCGTCTTGTTTCAGTATATTTTTTGTAAGACAAAAATTGTGGTTGCTACTATTACAGAATTAAGTGAAAACTGTTGAAAAATCAGATCAGGATATGCTATAACTTGAAAATAGTTGATCAAATCGTCGCACTGGAAATATGCATGTTGTACGTGTGTTTTCATCATACAAAACTGTTGGTACTAAGGTAACAGTAATATGTGAAAAGTTAAATATAGGCATCTAAAAAATCTACCTAAGCTAGGTTGAAAGAAGTATGTGTTGAAAAAATAGGGGCATATATATACCTATTTTGGGTGGATGGAACTTATGGTGATCCTGTTATTACTATGGCAGAATAAACAGGGTATGGGACTGCTATAGTGGGGGACATATTGTTTTTGCCCTGCCGGTTGGTTGGTTGGTTTGTGTGTTTGTTTACTCAACTTGAACATTTTGCCATTACTTTTGCAATATTGAAGATAGCAACTTCATATTTGGCATGCATGTGTGTCTCATGGAGCTGCACATTCTGAGTGATGAAAGGTCACTCAAGGTCATCCTTCAAGGTCAAAGGTCTAATATACAGCTTCAAAGCGGCGCAGAAAGGGACATAGTGTTTCTGACAAACACATTTCTGGTTTTGTCTTAAGTTTTATATGGTGTCTAGTTATCCTTATTAAAATTTATTGATTTGTTATGCTCCCCCAAAAAAATTTTTTGGAGGAGCATATAGTCGCTGCTTCGTCTGTCCGTGTGTCCGTCTGTCCGTCCGTGCACAATTTTTGTCCTGGCTAATTCTCAGCAACTTATGACCGGAATTCAATGAAACTTTATGGGAAGCTTCACTACCAAGGGGAGATATGCATATAATCAGCGGGTTCTGGTCGGTTGATTTTTCACAGAGTAATGGCCCTTTGAAATTTTCCATTAACTGTACATATAGTGCAATTCTTGTCCGAGCTATTTCTCAGCAACTAATGACTGGAATTCAATGAAACTTTATGGGAAGCTTCACTACCAAGACGAGATGTGCATATTATCAGCACGTTCTGGTTGGATGATTTTTGACAGAGTTATGGCCCTTTGAAATTTTCCATTGTACATATAGTGCAATTCGTGTCCGAGCTATTTCTCAGCAACTTATTATGGGAATTCAATGAAACTTTAAGGGAAGCTTCACTACCAACAGGAGATGTGCATATTATCAGCCGGTTATAGTCAGATGATTTTTAGCTCATCTATTTTTTGAAAAAAAATTATGAGCTATTGTCATCACCTTGGCGTCGGCGTTGGCGTTGGCGTTGGCGTTGGCGTCGGCGTCCGGTTAAGTTTTGCGTTTAGGTCCACTTTTCTCAGAAAGTATCAATGCTATTGCATTCAAACTTGGTACACTTACTTACTATCATGAGGGGACTAGGCAGGCAAAGTTAGATAACTCTGGCGTGCATTTTGACAGAATTATGTGCCCTTTTTGTACTTAAAAAATTGCAAATTTTGGTTAAGTTTTGCGTTTAGTTCCACTTTTCTCAGTAAGTATCAATGCTATTGCATTCAAACTTGGTACACTTACTTACTATCATGAGGGGACTGGGCAGGCAAAGTTAGATAACTCTGGCATGCATTTTGACAGAATTATGTGCCCTTTTTATACTTAGAAAATTGACAATTTTGGTTAAGTTTTGTGTTTAGGTCCATTTTATTCCTTAAGCATCAAAGCTATTGCTTTCATACTTGCAACACTTACTAACTATCATAAGGGGACTGTGCAGGCAAAGTAATGTAACTCTGACTGGCATTTTGACAGAATTATGTGCCCTTTTTATACTTAGAAAATTGAAAATTTGATTAAGTTTTGTGTTTAGGTCCACTTTATTCCTACAGTATCAAAGCTATTGCTTTCATACTTGCAAGATTTATGAACTATCATAAGGGGACGGTGCAGGCAAAGTTATGTAACTCTGACTGGCATTTGGACGGAATTATGGGCCCTTTATACTTAGAAAATTGAAAATTTGGTTAAGATTTATGTTTTGGTCACTTTACCCCTAAAGTATCATAGATATTGCTTTCATACTTGGAACACTCACAAACTATCATAAGGGTACAGTAAAAGGACAAGTTGCATAACTCTGGTTGTCATTGTTACGGAATTATGGCCCTTTTTTGACTTAGTAACTTTTAATATATGGTTAAATTTTGTGTTTCGATCCACTCGAAGTATCAAGGCTATTGCTTTCAAACTTCAAATACTTACATGCTATCATGAGGTTACTGTACCTGGCAACTTGAATTTTACTTTGACCTTTGAATGACCTTGACTCTCAAGGTCAAATTATTAAATTTTGCTAAAATTGCCATAACTTCTTTATTTATGATTAGATTTGATTGATACTTTGATGAAACTACTCTTACCTGACATACCACAATAGACTTCACCCAAACCATCCCCCGTGCCCTCCCCCCCCCTCCCCCCCCCCTCCCCCCCCCCCCTAATTTTTTTTTTTTTTTTTTTTTTTTATAAGATCATCTCACAAATGACCACCACACCCTCACACTATACCCCCACCCCACCCCCCCCCACCCCCCCCCCCAAATTTTTTTTTTGATTTTTTTTTTTTTTTTTTTTTTTTTTTTTTAAGATCATCTCACAAATTATCACCACACCCTCACACTATACCCCCCCCCCCCCCGATTTTTTTTTTTTTTTTTTTTTTTCGCTTTTTTGGAAGATAATGTAATAAATGTCCACAACCCCACACTATACACCCCTCTTCACTCCACTCCTCCCTCCTTTGTGATTGAAAATGAGAGTCCCTTCACCTTTAAAAAGAAAATAGATGAGCGGTCTGCACCCGCAAGGCGGTGCTCTTGTTCACAGAGTTATGGCCCTTTGAAATTTTCTATAAACTGTACATATAGTGCAATTCTTGTCCGGGCTATTTCTCCCCAACTACTGACTGGAAGTCAATGAAGCTTTATGGGAAGCTTAACTACCTTGAGGAGATGCGCATGTTATTTGTGGGTTTTGGTTAGATGATTTATTTGGAGAGTTATGGCCCTTTGAAATTTTTAAGTTGCTAAACCATCCATCGTATTATTAGCTCATCTATTTTTTGAAAAAAAATTATGAGCTATTGTCATCACCTTGGCGTCGGCGTCCGGTTAAGTTTTGCGTTTAGGTCCACTTTTCTCAGAAAGTATCAATGCTATTGCATTCAAACTTGGTACACTTACTAACATGAGAGGACTGGGCAGGCAAAGTTAGATAACTATGGCATGCAATTTGACAGAATTATGTGCCCTTTTTATACTTAGAAAATTGAAAATTTTGGTTAAGTTTTGCGTTTAGGTCCACTTTTCTCAGAAAGTATCAATGCTATTGCATTCAAACTTGGTACACTTACTTACTATCATGAGGGGACTGGGCAGGCAAAGTTAGATAACTCTGGCGTGCATTTTGACAGAATTATGTGCCCTTTTTATACGCCCGTATAAAATACGGGACGTATTATGTGAAACCCCTTGGCGGGCGGGCGGGCGGGCGGCGGGCGGAAGGCATCACTTTGTCCGGACTCTAATTCAAATTGTATTCATCCGATCTTCACCAAACTTGGTCAGCAGTTGCATCTAGTTGATATCTAGGCCAAGTTCGAATATGGGTCATGCCGGGTCAAAAACTAGGTCATAGGGTCAATAAGTGCATTTTCAAAGGGGCCACTTTGTCCGGACTCTATTTCAAATTGTATTCATCCGATCTTCACCAAACTTGGTCAGCAGTTGCATCTAGTTGATATATAGGCCAAGTTCGAATATGGGTCATGCCGGGTCAAAAACTAAGTCATAGGGTCAATTAGTGCATTTTCAACGGCGCCACTTTGTCCGGACTCTAATTCAAATTGTATTCATCCGATCTTCACCAAACTTGGTCAGTAGTTGCATCTAGTTGATATCTAGGTCAAGTCCGAATATGGGTCATGCTGGGTCAAAAACTAGGTCAAAGGGTCAATTAGTGCATTTTACTTTGTCCGGACTCTAATTCAAATTGTATAAATCTTATCTTCACCAAACTTGGTCAGTAGTTGCATCTAGTTGATATCTAGGCCAAGTTCGAATATGGGTCATGCCAGGTAAAAAACTAGGTCATAGGGTCAATTAGTCCATTTTCAACAGCGCCACTTTGTCCGGACTCTTATTCAAATTGTATTCATCCGATCTTTACCAAACTTGGTCAGTAGTTGCATCTAGTTGATATCTAGGTCAAGTTCGAATATGGGTCATGTCGGGTCAAGAACTAGGTCATAGGGTCAATTAGTGCATTTTCAACGGCGCCACTTTGTCCGGACTCTAATTCAAATTGTATTCATCCGAAACTTTTAAACAACTTTTTATCCTGCGTCAAAGTGGTATGGGGGTATAAGTCACATTCAGTGACAAAGCTCTAGTTGCTTTTGCAAAATGACGTGTTTCGTGTTACATCAACACTGCTTCCTACAAAGGTTTTATACTTATATCGATATTAGCTGTGAGCAATCTCGACTCGCCCACATCATCTGACCTCTTTTTGTTCTTGATATTGACCGCCTTTTGTACTTTGACTTATTCAAATGGGCCCATGAATCAATACTGAAGAAAAGTCTTTCACTAAGGGTATATTAATTGAGCGCAGCATTCTGTTAAATATTTAACGCCCAGTCCTTAAGAAAATATAAAAACTTGAAAAAGGGCCCATATCTTGAAAAGTTGAATGATCTGCTAAAAAATAAATCATTTTTTATAGGCCCGTTTTAAAAAACGGGACGTATTATAGTTTCACCCTTGGCAGGCGGGTGGCAGGCGGGCGGCGTCCACAGCAGTGTCCGCTCTCTAATTCAAATAGTTTTCATCCGATCTTCACCAAACTTGGTCAGAAGTTGTGTCTAGACAATATCTAGGTCAAGTTCGAATATGGTTCATGCCGGGTCAAAAACTAGGTCACGGGGTCACTTAGTGCATTTCAAGGATTAAGCATGATGTCCGCTCTCTAATTGAAGTAGTTTTCACCCGATCTTCACCATATTTGGTCAGAAATTGTGTCTAGATGATATGTAGGTCAAGTTCAAATATGGGTCATGCTGTGTCAAAAACTAGGTCACAAGGTTACTTGGTGCATTTCAAGCATTTAGCATGGTGTCCGCTCTCTAATTTAAGTAGTTTTCATCTGATATTCACCTAATTTGGTCAGAAGTTGTGTCTAGATGATATGTAGGTCAAGTTTGAATATGGGTCATGCCGGGTAAAAAACGAGGTCTAGAGGTCACAAAGTGCATTTCAAGCCTTTAGCATGGTGTTCGCTCCCTAATTGAAGTAGTTTTCATCTGATCTTCACCAAATTTAGTCAGATGTTACATCTAAATGATATCTAGGTCAAGTTCAAATATGGGTCATGCCGGGTCAATAACTAGGTCTTGAGGTCACTTAGTGCATTTCAAGCATTGAGCATGGTGTCCAAAACCTTCGAACGGGCGTATCTTGTGACAGTTTGGCACTCTTGTTATACTTAGAAAATTGAAAATTTTGGTTAAGTTTTGTGTTTAGGTCCATTTTATTCCGTAAGTATCAAAGCTATTGCTTTCATACTTGCAACACTTACTAACTATCATAAGCGGACTGTGCAGGCAAAGTAATGTAACTCTGACTGGCATTTTGACAGAATTATGTGCCCTTTTTATACTTAGAGAATTGAAAATTTGGTTAAGTTTTGTGTTTAGGTCCACTTTATTCCTACAGTATCAAAGCTATTGCTTTCATACTTGCAACACTTATTAACTATCATTAGGGGACTGTGCAGGCAAAGTTATGTAACTCTGACTGGCATTTGGACGGAATTATGGGTCCTTTATACTTAGAAAATTTGGTTAAGTTTTGTGTTTTGGTCCACTTTACCCCTAAAGTATCATAGATATTGCTTTCATACTTGGAACACTCGCAAATTATCATAAGTGTACAGTAAAAGGACAAGTTGCATAACTCTGGTTGTCATTTTTACGGAATGATGGCCCTTTTTTGACTTAGTAACTTTGAATATATGGTTAAATTTTGTGTTTCGATCCACATTACTTCTTAACTATTAAGGCTATTGCTTTCAAACTTCAAATACTTTCATGCTATCATGAGGTTCCCGTACCTGGCAAGATGAATTTTACCTTGACCTTTGAATGACCTTGACTCACAAGGTCAAATTATAAAATTTTGCTAAAATTGCCATAACTTCTTTATTTATGATTAGATTTGATTGATACTTTGACAAAACTACTCTTACCTGACATACCACAATAGACTCCACCCAAACCATCCCCCGTGCCCTCCCCCCCCCCCCCCCGAATCCCACCCCCTATTTTTTTATTATTTTTTTTTAAAGATCATCTCACAAATGACCACCACACCCTCACACTATACCCCCCCACCCCCCCCCCCCCCCAAATTTTTTTTTTGAAACTGTTAAAAAACAAAGATTTATTTTTATTATTTTATGTTTGAAATACCGTCCAAACCATCGCACCGTAGAATCCCCACCCGAATCCCACCCCCACCCTAATATTTTTTTTTTTTTTTTTTTTTTAAGATCATCTCACAAATGACCACCACACCCTCACACTATACCCCCCCCCCCCCACCCCACCCTCCCAAATTTCTTTTTTTCGAAACGGTTAAAAAACACAAATTTTTATTTTATTAATTTATGTTTGAACTACTGTCGAACCATCGCACCCAAGAATCCCCCCCCCCCCCCCCCCCCCCCCCTCACCCCCACACTATACACCCCTCTTCACTCCACCCCTCCCTCCTTTGTGATTGAAAATGAGAGTCCCTTCACCTTTAAAAAGAAAATAGATGAGCGGTCTGCACTCGCAAGGCGGTGCTCTTGTTTTGTCCAAAGTTATGCCCCTCAAGACATTTCCTTTTATCTGAATATATAGTGCAATATTGTGACAAAAAAAACCTTTGGGGAGCATCACCTGTCTCTGACGGTTTCTTGTTCAAATTGTAAATGTAAAATGAAAAAAACAAAAACAATACAGTTTTCGCTCTTCTCTATTTGCAGGATGGTGGTAGGCAGTGAGTTTGTAGGAGCAATTATCGGCCGCGCAGGGCAGACCATTCAGAACATCACATCACAGACACGCGCACGGTAAGGATGTCATACAGGCACTGATGCTACACTTACATGTTTACAATTACATGTGTGCCGCGGCATGCGAAAATTGTTAGTTTGCTATATTAAGTCAGTTAAGCTCCAGACACGCCTGCACATTGCAGGGAATAATCTAGAATTTACTATCTATGGGTCCCTGAACTCGCAGATTTTAGACCAATGAGTTCCAGGCCAAAATTAATGAGTCCACCTTGAAAAAGAATGGGTCCCACATTTTGAAAGATACCAAGTAGTGAAGAAAATATGTCTAAATCACACTAGCTTAATAACTATACTTGAATTAAACTTTTAATATCTCACAAACTTTTTGAAACCAAAAAAAAAAACAAATTCAGAGTTATCACTATCTTGTTTGCCTTCACATAGGCTATAACATTATCAGTTACATGAATGTTACCTGTTATAACATTTCAACTTGATTCAAATCGATGATAATATTATTGTTAACATCCGAATTGCGAGCTTGATAATATTATTGTTTACGTCCGAATTGCGAGCCGTTGACCAACCATTATTAAAGTTAGATTTGTTTGTTTTGGATTATTAAGCTTCAACACCTTATTTTGGTGGCATTTTTTCTGTATTATTTATGACTAAGTTACACAAAGTTAAAGCAGGTTTTCATCCGGGGACTCGAGAAAATATAACACATTCTATTTTAAAGGTCGATTCTAATTGGTTGTTATTATACATCAGTGGCTCGACTAGAGCCAATCAAAAGACTTGCTGGAGTCTTCAAGCCTCATTCGGTTAAACTCAGCGTTCATTGCTACACTTTTGACTCGTACACAAGATGGTTCGTACCTATTGTGATTCGCGTATGCGTTAACGGATACAGTTCAGCAATGCGTCCGAGTGGACGCACATATTTCAAAACGATGCGTCTATTTCAATATTTGTGCGTCATAGACGCGGGACGCACATGTAGATTATTCCCTGCATTGGCAGTATGGTCAGTAGCTACCCTTTCGGTTACAAGGTCAAGCTCCTTACCAGACTGCGAATGTGCAGGCTGATTTACACATGGCTTAAGACTTTTTTTCCATGACACATCATGTGTTTGACAAACATGTGTCAAGGTCTTAATATTATTGATACCGGATAAACATGTAATGATTTGGTTAACTCTTACTTGTAGCTCTCAATTTCACTAATAAATCGTTAATGTGCATATAATGCTGCTCAAATTGTTTGCACTATTTGAAGTTGCTGTAGAATTGATTGATGTTTTGATCATGAATATTAATGTAAATGGTTGGATCCATGCTATCTATCTCAAAAAAAAAATCAGATACAGTATTGTGAATCCTTCCCAACATTTCTTCAATATTAGCCGCCATTTGAACAGTTTATGGTTATACATGTGTGTTTAACAGATTGCATAATTGTCTGACATAATTCAACACCATAAGGACAATGTATCTGACTAGGCCTGTAAGTGACAAGCTGAACTGGTAGCTAATTGATGTGTATTGCTTTGTTTCAACAGGGTGGATGTACACAGAGCAGATATGACAATGACTCCGGAAACTGTGAGTGATCTGTGATATTCTCATGTGAAAATTCAGATGTGTGAAGTTTTAAACTTGTGAACAAAAGCAAAGATGAACTGGGTAAATAATACCTGGTACCTGGCATTAAAGACTTTAGAAATCAGTTAGCTATGTGTCTTCATGCATATAGCAATTAAAGGAAGCCAATACAGCTGCAATAAGTGTTTGAAGACCTGGGTAATAAATATTACAGACCTGTTTACTTCTACAGATTCGCCGTAGTTACTACGGATTATTTGGCTAAACTACGCACTACGGATTTGTACTGAAAAACTACGAATCCATCGATCAAAATGGTCAAATTTCAGTTTTTAATCGTACTTTGGCTTATTTTCGGTCTTTGAGGGTAATTTATCAATCATAATCATTTTGGCACTTGCGTAGTAAGTAACGTTCAAATTCAAACCGCCCGGGGAACAAATGCTGATCGAGCTTGTCGAGTCGTCACCGAACAACAACTGACTTGCGTATTGGTTCGCAAATTTAGCCGAATATATACGATTTTACGTTGCTATCCAATATACACATCTCTCTCTCTATTGCGGAGAATACCGAAAATAGTCGATGTATCGGGATTGAGCACGCCTGTTTTTACACACGTCCAAGATGGCAGCAAGCAGACGAGAAATTGCGATTAACAGCAAAATAATAAATAGTAAAATACCATTCAAATTAGCAATGGATATCATATTAGGGAATAATGTACTGCGTGTGTCAATTCACGCAAAATACTACGTTTGAGATAAAAATAAAATATTTATCAGAAATATGCACCGTGAATGTGCGTCACGGAAACAAGTGTTGGAAAATTGTAGTTCAGTCTACTCACAAAGTTAAAGCATTTATTATAATGAGTATCGTTCGCAAAAGGAAAGAGACAATAATGATTTGATTTATATGTTAGTGGATCTGTGTATACTCCGATTCATATGCACATTCTGCTTTATTATGTTTGTTACGCTGTACAGTTTAATGAAATAGCATTGAACTGAGGTTGTCGAGTGCAAGATATTGAAAGGTAAATAAATAAAATATATTATTTTAGCTCCATTTAATACATTATTAACACAACAAGAACACTAAAGGGTGTTTGTCAATATTTGTTTATGTTTTCCCCTTATGATATTTAATTTTAAAAAATACTGAATTAAATTAATAGCTACTCTTAAAGAGCTTATGATCAAATGGTGCATTTAAGAATCTATAGATTATTGTAAGTTTAATATGCATGTGGATGGATATTAATAAAATATTGTCTTCATTGTAAGAAGACATAAAAGCAGCACTTTATAATATAAAAATGCTGTCAAACATGCACTTAAAAACAATTTTAATTCTGTTACTTATAATCATATTTATAATGCTTAATGTTTCCCAATTTCATGGTTTATCGCGCTATTTTTTCCAATTTCATGGTTAATCGCGCTATTTTTCCCAAACCAAATGGCAAAGGCTGTAACAAATAAAAGCAAATAAAATCGCTTAACAGATTTAATTATTAGCAAGTAAATTCATCTAATGCTTTATGAACCGTTTGACTGATATGTGACTCAGTCATGGTGTTTTAATGCTCAAAATGATTGAAAAGGTTAAAACTACTGACAACAGCCCAAAACTACTGAGAGATGCCCTCCATACTACTGAGAAGCAATCGGTAGGGTAAACAGGTCTGATATTACCGGTTACAACTGAATATTATGCAAAATGTAGAAATCGGGCACTCTTGCTTAAAGCACTTGTGTACGAAATCTCCCAACAATTCTGGTGATTTCTTTCCAGGTGATCACCATCAAAGGCAGCCCGGAGAGCTGTGCCAGTGCCTGTGTGGAGATCATGAAGATTGTACAGTCCGAGTCACAGGCCCTTGTCAAGGGGTGAGTAGCATTGCTAATCTGTGGAAACCACTTAAAACCTATCTATTAAAGCGCTTGATGTCTTGTGTGGGAGATGTCAAGAACGGTTTCACAGTGGGGATCGAATTAGTGACCTCCCGGTCTCTAGTGGGAGACCATTTCCAGTATGCCACGGCAACATATGACTGGAAACTACTTCTTTGAGCGCTTATATTATGGTTTTCTCATGGAATATGATTTTTCATAGGTAGTTGTATTTCATAACTAGAAATGGCGCGGCAGAGGCCAACGCGTATCCCCACGCAGCATGTTTGACCCAGGGGCGCCCCAGGGTTGGTAATGGGGTCATGCATAGTTGAGATTGACCGTATTTTCATAAGAGAAGTTCAGTATCAATTAAAGGTGAATTGGTGTAGAAATGAAGAAATTATAGTAAAAGGCAATTTTGGATGGGCGTGGCCTATGTGGGAGGGATGCCCGTGGGTTGGTAATGGGGCCATACATAGTTGAGATTGACCGTATTGTCATAAGAGAGGTTCAGTATCAATTTGAAGTAAATCGGTGTAGAAATAAAGAAATTATAGTAAAACTGCAATTTTCGGTGGCCTATGTGGGCGGGGCGCCCCAGGGTTGGTAATGGGGCCATGCATAGTTGAGATTGACCGTATTGTCATAAGAGAGGTTCGGTATCAATTTGAAGACAATCGGTGAAGAAATGACGAAATTATAGTAAAATAACCTAAAAAAAATTAGTGCAAATCTCTGACCCGGCCCCGCCCCAAACCCCATAACTTTTGGCCCAGGGGTCAGATCAAAATTCCAAATAGTGCAGGGTCACACATATGCTCATAGCTACCATGTGTGTAAGTTTCAAGGTTCTAGTGCTTATAGTGTAGGAGGAGATAATGGCCAGGACGGACAGACGGACGGCAGAGATAACCTCAAAATCCCCACGCTTTTCAAAAAGCGTGGGGATAATAACATCCAGTCTTCACGGTTACCACAATCCCAACAGCCCTGGGCACCCTTAAAGTGCAAATGTAATTTGGGATGGTAGACATTCAGTAATGGATGTTATAGTTGGTCCATAGACAAGATCGCCTGTTCATAATGAATGCAAAATGATTCAATCTAGGGATTAAAGGAATATTTTATATTTAACTTGTGTGTATTACCAGACACTGATATTGAGTAGAAGCTTATTCAACATAACTAACAAAACGTAAAAAGCTTTTCAGGAAATGAAAACTAGATATCTGTCTGTTATTTGTTTGTTGCTTCAATTTATTTAACTTCGTACAGTACACTCCACGCATTTTCCCCAAAAAACGTGCTCACTCCGCGTTTTTATTCCTGCTAGCGAGTGTTTACGCAGAGTTTGAAAGCGATGTAAAACGCGGCGTCTGCAGAGTTCGCTATACCCGCGGCGTGTATTACTTTAGCCTAGTCAGTAAATGCAGACAATTTTCGTTCTTATCAGCGACCGCTGCGCAACACCGCGTTAGCAGTGTGCTACTGGGCATGCCAAAAAATAAAAACATTGTCATTAAAAATTGTTTAAATACTGTGGCTTATAAAAATAAAGATAATTGTATAAACAATTCATTCATGTTTTTATTCACAGGTACGTCGACAATATGAATGAATATACGAAACGTAAAGCGTAAAACACATATAACACCAGAATAAATGTTCAGTTTAATTTCCAAATGAGAATAATTGTTTGTAAACCGAAACACGCTTCCGATTTTTAATGTTAACACTACGTTAACAAATGCTTCCAATATACAGTCATCATGTATATTTTCCGACAAAAGCGCGCAAAAAATATGCTACAATGTACAAGTTCAAGGTTTATGCGTGAAAAGCGTGGAAAGTGTGCGTGTATTGATTTTTTGATACAAATTTTGTATTGCAG
Organism: Dreissena polymorpha; assembly: GCF_020536995.1. Classification (NCBI taxonomy): domain Eukaryota; kingdom Metazoa; phylum Mollusca; class Bivalvia; order Myida; family Dreissenidae; genus Dreissena; species Dreissena polymorpha. Next base: position 46,701,324 of record NC_068367.1, read on the forward strand.
AGCACACTGATTTCTGTTGATTTCGGTTAAAAGTTTCTTTGGTATTTTTTAACACAATAATAACGCAAATAATTTTATATTTCCTCCAAATTAATTTCATTTCAAATATCTTTATCGTTACGGTATTTTAGTATAGTAATTATGGAAACAGTTATTGTACAATATACTGATTAAAGAGAACATCTGGACGGAACTGGATAAAGTGTTTGGCGTTATGTGTTGTTTTGACAAAATGGATTAACATGTGTGAATGTCACTCTGTCGATTTGGTCCATAATTACTGGTAAACATTGTTTTGAATGTTGACGCAACTAGAACACAACTGTGAATATTTAATGCAACTCTCAACTCAATTGTTACCACCTCCTTTTAGCAATGGAATAACCTATGAAGAAAAAATAAATGCTTTAGTGAGCAGTGAATTGACTTTGTTCCGACAATTAAAACCATTCCTTATGCATTCGTTGAACGTGTTTACTTTGAAAGTTATGCATTCAGACAGGAAGCGGCTTTCCTTTGATAACGTCAAACTGTCAATTCACACAGATTTCCGAGACTATTAATAGGTTATATTAATTGGTAAGTATCAGTTTAAAGACGACGTTTTGTTTGTAGTAAATCAACGAGTTTTCTATACAACTACTTCTGCAACCACGTGCGGATTGATCTTTTTTTTTTTTTTTTTAATGGTATATTATATATATTATATATATAAATAAATATATATATGTACTTGTAATAAATGTAATTTTATTTGAAAATCAGGAAGTCAAACAAAGTTAAATTGATCGTGATCTCGTAAAACACGAAGTTTCCCCGCGTTGCCAATGCGAAGGGCCGCCGGGTCGGCTTATCAATTTTGCCGATCGTTCAATGCGGCGTCCGAAATCATGCAAAAGCCGCGTATCGCGAAATTTTCTTAACCTCCCTCGCCGTTACTGCACGCGGCATATGGAGGGAAATTGGGGAAAACGCGTGGAGTGTACTGTAAATGTGTTGGAAGTCAAAAGAGCTTAGTGATAATTATTATTGTACATTTTTTTTACAAATAATTTGTTCTTTGATTATTCTTGGTAAATGCCTTGTATTTATTTCCCTGTGAACTGACATTTAGTTGAAGTGATTTTCTCTGTTGTCAGCAGGAAGGGTCCACAAGATCAGCTCGGTAGTGACAGGTAAGCAAGCTCTTGTAAACTTAAAGCATCTCATGATGTTTTTTGTATTTATTTATGGAAGATTTGAGGAATTACTAGATTTTTTATGTCCCCCACCACTATAGTGGGGGACATATTGTTTTTGCCCTGTCTGTTGGTTGGTTGGTTGGTTTGTTTGTTTGTTTGTTTGCTCCAACTTTAACATTTTGCCATAACTTTTGCAATATTGAAGATAGCAATTTCATATTTGGCATGCATGTGTATCTCATGGAGCTGCACATTTTGAGTGGTGAAAGGTCAAGGTCAAAGGTAAAAAAACAAAACCAAGGGAAGTAATAAGCTTTAAAGGAGATAATTATCTGAACCTGCCAAATGATAAAAAATTAAACTAAATCAAAGCGGCGCAGAAGGGGACATACTGTTTCTGACAAACACATTTCTTGTTTAATATTAAAATTTGTTTTTACAAACCCATGCCATCAGCTATTGTGTGTGTCTTTGTCCATCAACTTATTTTATATAGATGAAATCACACCTATTTTACAGTTAATGCCAGTTTGTTTTTCACCTTATATAAAAATGTCTTAATGTCTATTCTTAACTACTGGAGAAGTGGTGACAATAAAAACATCATTTGTTAAGGAAAATCAGAAAATACATGACTTCTTGTTTATCTTTTCACTACTATGTCAATATAGCACTAGATTTTGTATTTCCCAAAGCAGCTTTTCAAGTGATATTTCTTACCAATAACCAATAGGCTAGGGCGTCTCTCCCATCAGGACAAGAAAGAAAAACTGGCAAACATACTTTTCCTTTAACATCAATGTTAAGTCTTCATTTTCTGTTTGCCTACATTTTCACCATATACTATCGTTAAACTCTGTTATGTTCATGCCCCATACAGAGATCACCCGATGAAGGTGTTGTGCCCCAACAACCTGTGTGGACGTATCATAGGAAAGGGTGGCTCAGTGATCAAAGGTTTCATGGAGCAGTCTGGAACACACATAGTTGTCTCCAGGTAGGCTTGTAGTGTAGAGGCTTCCAATAATGGCAACCATATTTTAACCCTTTCAGTGCTCGAACCAAAGTTTGAAGGCCTTTGCAAACAGTTAGGATCCAGATGAGAGGCCAAAGAACGTGGCGTCTCATCAGGATCCAAACTATTTGTTATTCTGATAGTATTCTTTGAAAAAAATAAAAGAAAATGCTAATTTTACAAATTCAGCAGACAACATTTTAGCAGACGACATATTTCCCAGCATGCAAAGGGTTAATCTAATTAAATTGCCATATTATGCATTCTGTGCAAGTAGATATTGCATGATATTGTATGTTTAGTTTGAACAACAAAACAACAAATGGTCAAGGCAGACATGGAATTTTTTGTAAAATCACAATTTTCAAAGAATCACTTTCAGATATTGAATCATTGTGTTCTAAATGTTGTAATGTTACTGATTATGAGTTGTGTATCATATTTGTTCAAAATTCATGAATGAATTAATGAAATTTACATATTAGTCATGTTCTGAGAAAACTGGGCATAATGCATGTGCATAAAGTGTCGTCCTAGATGAGCCTGTGCAGTCCGTAATCTGTGTTTTCCCGGTTCGAATGTTTACATGTTAATTTACATTTACTGTATTCATACGCGTCTTAAATAAACTATGGCGTACCGTTTTAGTCATTGTTTTGTCAATTTTTAAAGTAAAAAATACAATTGTTGACTGTTTTCGTTAGTTGTTGTATATAATAAAAGGAATATTACGCTAGTCAATTGTTCCAAGAGTAGTTTGCATCACTCTCGTGGCTTGTGCTATTTCGCATCATTCTCGTGGCTTGTGCTATTTCGCATCACACACGAGGCTCCGCCTCTCGTGTGATACGTCATCACACAAGCCACTCGAGTGATACAAACTCTTGGAACAATTGACTAGCGTAATATTCCGTATGTATTAACTCCCATGCTAGACATACCTTTCAAGTAGCTGTGGAACAGGAAATATTGAAGAGTACATCAATCTTTATTTTTCAACCCAAGTCCACTAATTGTTTGTTGAATACGTACACTCTCATCATGTCAGTGTTTCCTTTCAGTGCCCAGGATGGCACATACTACGCCGACAGGGTGGTCACATTCACTGGGCCCCTTGACAACTGTAAGAAGGGCCTCGAGATGGTCTTTGAGAAGATGAGGAAATGTGCAGAGCTGGACCAGCAGAACTTCCAGGTACTTTGGGCTGGACTTTACAATCACTGATGACATTATTTTGTCCACTCTAGCTGCAATTTTTTTGTTATAACAGTTTAAAATATTTTAATATCTTTTGGATTTCCAGGTCATTCCCAAAATGAAATGTTAAAAAAAAATCCTAGTTTGAAAAAAATATCCAATGCCATTTTTTTTATAAAGAAGTGTCTTTTGATATGTTTAAATTTTATTTCAATTGCATCTAACAAAGTATCTAACTATAATTTATATTATTTTTTATACCCACGAAGGGTGGCATATAGTTTTGAACTGTCCATCAGTCAGTCTGTCCGTCCGTCCGAAAACTCTAACATTGGTCATAACTTTTGCAATATTGAAGATAGCAAGATATTTGGCATGCATTTGTATCTCATGGAGCTGCACATTTGGGTGGTGAAAGGTCAAGGTCATCCTTCAAGGTCAAAGATCAAATATTTGGCTTCAAAGCGGCGCATAATGGGGCATTGTGTTTCTGACAAACACATCTCTTGTTTCTTATAATTTGAATTATTATAAAGAGTTCTTTCCAATTATTCCCTCAAAAGATGGACTTTTGTCACTCAAACATTCTCAAACCCAAAATGGCCAGGCAAAGGCCTGAATTTTCAGTCTTGAGAAACTGTATGTAGCAGTTAAATACTACGCAATTTAACGAACATCTAACCTTTTGCAACTTTTAGCATGTACAGATTATTTCCAGTTAACTCAAATTACAGCTGCAGGGGTTAACGTAAGAAATTGACACTCACTTGCCCGGGGGGCAAGTTACTTTGAACATCTACTTGCCCTCATAAAAAACTGGTTGCCCTATTTTTAAGTCTATTTTTTATTGTCATTTGATCTTTAAAGCATTGATACACATGCATTATTATGCTAGATCTAATTTCAGGTATATTCAATGTATCAAAAATAAAATAATAATCGTTTTTATGCTCCCCGAAATAAATTTCGGCGGAGCATATAGTTGCCAGTTTGTCCTTCCTTACTTTCTTACTTACTTACTTCCTTACTTCCGTCACACTTTTGCTACTGTTTCTCATAGCGACTTCAATACTTAACCAATTGCTTTCATATTTGGCATGTAGGTACCTTGCATGGACCTTTACCTTTTGATGAGGTTTGAGATCACTGGGGTCAAGGTCAAGGTCACCGAGGCTAATAATAGACTTCCTTCTGTCACACTTTTGCTACCGTTTCTCATAGCGCCTTCAATACTTAACCAATTGCTTTCATATTTAGCATGTAAGTTCCTTGCATGGACCTCTACCTTTTGATGTGGTTTGAAGTCACTTGGGTCAAGGTCAAGGTCACCGAGGCTACTTCCTTACTTCCGTCACACTTTTGCTACCGTTTCTCATAGCGCCTTCAATACTTAACCAATCGCTTTTATATTTGGCATGTAGGTACCTTGCATGGACCTCTACCTTTTGATGAGGTTTGATGTCACTGGGGTCAAGGTCAAGGTCACTGAGGCTACTTCCTTACTTCCGTCACACTTTTGCTACTGTTTCTCATAGCGACTTCAATACTTAACCAATTGCTTTCATATTTGGCATGTAGGTACCTTGCATGGACCTCTACCTTTTGATGAGGTTTGAGGTCACTGGGGTCAAGGTCAAGGTCACCGAGGCTACTTTCTTACTTTCGTCACACTTTTGCTACCGTTTCTCATAGTGCCTTCAATACTTAACCAATTGCTTTCATATTTGGCATGTAGGTACCTTGCATGGACCTCTACCTTTTGATGAGGTTTGAGGTCACTGGGGTCAAGGTCACCGAGGTTACTTCCTTACTTCCGTCACACTTTTGCTACCGTTTCTCATAGCGCCTTCAATACTTAACCAATCGCTTTTATATTTGGCATGTAGGTACCTTGCATGGACCTCTACCTTTTGATGAGGTTTGATGTCACTGGGGTCAAGGTCAAGGTCACCGAGGCTACTTCCTTCATTCCGTCACACTTTTGCTACTGTTTCTCATAGCGCCTTCAATACTTAACCAATTGCTTTCATATTTGGCATGTAGGTACCTTGCATGGACCTCTACCTTTTGATGAGGTTCGAGGTCACTGGGGTCAAGGTCACCGAGGCTAATAATAGACTTCCTTCTGTCACACTTTTTCTACAGTTTCTCATAGCGCCTTCACTATTTTACCGATCTCTTACATATTTGGCATGTACTTACCTTAAATAAACCTCTACCTTTTGATGAGGTTTGAGGTCATTGGGGTCTAGGTCACCAAGGCTGATAATAGATTTTTTTAAGGTGGTTATTAACACATAGATTGACAAAGCGCATCATCAGGGAGCATCCATCAGTTTCACTGATATTCTTGTTAGTCCCCTACCCGTTTCACCGTTTTGTATCCGTCAATCCATCACACTTTTCTGGATCCTGCGATAACTCTAAAAGTTCTTAATATTTTTTCATGAAACTTGGAATATGGATAGATGGCAATATGGACATTATGCACGTCATTTCATTTTGTTCTTACGTCAAAAATTGTGGTTGCTATGGCAACAAATAGACTAGAAATACTGCTGAAAATGGTGTTTTTTTCTGGATCCTGCGATAACTCTAAAAGTTCTCTATATTTTTTCATGAAACTTGGAACATGGATAGATGGCAATATGGACATTATGCACGCATTTCATTTTGTTCCTACGTCAAAAATTCTGGTTGCTATGGCAACAAATAAAAAAAATATTCTGACAATGGTGGAATTTCTGACAATGGTGGAGCCGGTAGGGGACTTTTATTGCTTGGCAAGAGTCTTGTTATAATATAAAGTTGTCAACAAAACAAAATCTGGACAGTTTTATTTCATTGAATCGTCACTATTGAATACAATACATATGAAGAGTTTATTACTATTAAAATTGTAAAACGGTATACTTGTCACTTTATCTATACAAGTTATGGCATAGATTAAAAGGGGGGGGGCTTCTTGCAATATACAATCGAGACTCTTTATCAAATTCAAGCCATGGAAATTCATCAAGCCACGATGTTTGAAAGTTACGCTTTGGTGATTCATTTTCATATTTTTTTTCCTTTTTCGGTTGTTTTGGTTTGTTCCTTTGAATGTTTCGAGTTACTTTTATTAAACATAGAAAAGATCGGCTGGACGCTACCGTCCGCCTTGTTGAAACGTCTGCCGAGTAGAACTTGTTTTGAGCGTTAAGATTGGCTTATACAACGCAAGCGACCAATCAAATCTCGTTTTACTTGTACTTGATAAAAAAATATATTGATCCAAAGAAAATAAATAGATACAAGGGGAAAAGTCGAAAAAATACCGCAATTATGCTAGTACGAAACGGACTTGCCCAGCAGACTATCTACTTTGGAAAATCACTTGCCCGCGACGATTTTAACCCGGCCCGCTTTAAAAAAGCCCTGAGCTGAAACAAATACAATAATGATAAATAATCCTTGTTTCATATATGACAATTAATATACATTCCATAAAAGTGTGTTAAGCCAAAGCATGTGAAATCATCTGTATACATTGAATAGTGGTTGATGTGAAAACGCATTTTAAATCCTGTAGTATATCTTCAATTGAGTGTATGTTGTATTTCAGAACAACATGGGTCCTTATGGAGGCATGGGGCCAGCAGGGCCTATGGGCCCAAACTTCTACCAGGGAAACAGAGGGGGCCCCTTCCCTGGGCCTAGCGGTCCCTACCAAATGGTAAGATGCTGTAATTGACTGCAGCAGTCTGTTCAAGCAAGCTGACTTCTTTTATTTACATAAGTCAGAAAATGCTGAAAAATTGAATCCTGGATTTGTAGTTAGCCTGCCTCACCTGTGCAGCATGCTTTATTAGTGCAGAGGTTAACGGTTTGTTCTTTTTTGGATCATTGGGTATTACGAATCAAGAACTTAATAGGCTTTTTCCCTTTGGAAAGTCCTTTAATAAGAAAAAATCCAATTGAGCCTTAATTTTTTTCTTTGAATGGTTGGGCTTGCTTACCAGTTGCTCATTTTAAGAAATATGGAATCAGCTTTTACAGTATTAGATCATGAAAACAATGATGACAGCATGGTAGCCGTACTGAAAGACACTGTGGATGTGCAAAATATTGCTGACTGAGTGTTTCATGGTTCTTGAAAAAGATATTTTTAAGGTTTCATGAGGACATATTGGGCACCAAGTTAACTTAATAAAGATACACATGGATTGAAAGATAAACACGTATAAGCTAAACACAGGGAAAATTGTGTTTAATGCATATAGGTGAAGTTTTATCCCTTAGCCTTTATAGAAGACTGCTTAAGCTAATCTGGGATGACACTTTCAGATTTTACGGATTTTTTCGTTGAAATGAAGTCACTTCTATACAAAAATCAAGTCTACGTGGAAAGAAAGAGATACTTGAAGCTCATGCATAGAGCACCTGATCATATGTTTTGAACATTTTCCTTTTCTGAAAGTGAACTCCTAGCAAGTGTTCTTTGTTTAACAACTGATTTCTGTTTGTCATATTGACGGAATTGTTTGAAAAAAGCTTGAAACCCATGATGACAGCATGGTAGCCGTACTGATAGATACTGTAGAACTGCCTTATATAGCTGACTGATGGTTTCACGGCAATGTGTGGGGTTTGCGCATATACTTGTCGACTTGCTATGCAAGAACAGTTGCATCAACTTTATTTAAGCTTATAAAATCCTAGTCTTGTAGTTTGATATACTTGGGCAGTTATTAAGCGAGTCCTTGGTCTTGTATTTCATTGCAATAAAGTTATGTCAATCAGTCCATAAAACACAATTGTTTCTGCCCTTCTACTCCAAACAGTTTTCAGAAGAAATGCATCAGTCTTTATGAAATGTTTCAAATCTGCCTAACAAAACTGAAAGTCTGTACAGCAAAGATGAATTAGGATCCAGTGAAAGGTTTAAAAGCTGGTTCTCATTTTCATCACTTATCTCACTTAATCTTTCACTTTAGGAAATCTCTATGCTTAAGATTTGACAAACGAAAACATTACAAGCAAATTGAAACCCATGATGACAGCCTGGTGCGCGAACTGAAAGAACTGTTGAACACCTTTAATAGCTGACTGAGGGTTTCATGTTCAATTTAGAGCATTACTTAAAAATATAACGATGGTTGTAGAATAAATGACCGTATCGTCATGAATCCACCATTAGTCTATAATATAACAATTAAAAATTAAGGCTAAATTGTATAATGGCTGCTGGTATATAGTTTACAATTTAGTTTCATAGTTTCATCGGTTGTTTGAACTGTATATTTATAACCTTATGCATTCTACAATAGTTACTAAAGTGGAAGAATATAAAACATATATGTATATGTTTGCTTTGTGTCTTGGCAAGTCCAACATAATTTACAACACAGTTTGTAGGGCCTGTGTTTTGTTTCACCACTGATTGGGTTTGTTATATTGACTGCCTGCTTTGAAAAAAATATGCAAGAGACAAAAAGATGACCGAATGGTAGCCGTACCAAGGACATTGTATGTCTGCCTTATATAGCTGACCGAGTTTCATGGGGAAGGGGGTTGGTTGCTTGAGTACATTTACTGGTAAACTTCTTATGCTTATGGACAGAACAGTACTTTTGTACATACTTCACCTTGAGCTCATTTTGAGAGCTTCATCGCCAACTCAGAAAATACAAAAAAATATAATTTTAGGTTGATATACTTTGTACTTGTGGAGTTCTAAATCTTATCCTTGGTCTAGTATTTCATTGTTTATTTCCATCATTCCATAAAACACAATTGTTTCTGCCTTCTAACTCCTATTAAACAGTTTTATGCATAACTTTATCCGACTTCATGAGTGTTGCAAATCTGCCTAATAAAACTGAGAGTCTGAGCAATAATATTGTACAAAAACAATAACAAATTGAAACCCATGATGACCGCATGGTAGCCGTACTGAAAGACACTGTAGATGTGCCTTATATAGCTGACTGAGCGTTTCATAGGAAAGAGTTGTAGTTGCTCAAGTACATGCAATAGGATACTATGCTATGCCTTCAGTTCATTGAGAACAATGGCATTTCTTTTATACCTTACAGCAGTGAAAATAAACAAATTGTTATTTTCACAGGTGAAAATAACAAATTTTCTCAACTACGTTTTCTATTTTTAGATTATCATATCAAGATTTACTTCAAGATTTATAAATATTTTTTATGATCACAAGTGAATTAAAAACGATATTCCATCGAATCCAACAAATGTCCGTTTTTTAATGCTTTTTTACGGTGTATTGTAAAAGAGTTTAAACGGAGAATTTCGCTGGTATAATGACGTCATTTTGTGTATTGAAATGTATTGAGGCACGCCAAGGGAGAAAGAGTAACTTTTCAGCGAAAGGGAAACAGCTGTTAATTATTTTCTTGAAAAGGGGTCATAAAAGAAACTCGTGATCATAGAAAAATAATATTTTCACTGGTGGCTGCGCCACTTGTAAAAATATATTTTCTATGATCACTCATGAAATAACAAAAGATCTTAACTGACATGAACAAATATCCTCTATATACTTCATTTAGGCTCAGATTATGACCCTCATGCCCAACTCAGAAAATTCAATGCCTAGTATTGTAACATGATATACTGTGTAGCTGATAAGCTAGTCCGGATTTGGGTATTTCATGCCAATTTTTTTTATGTCCATCAGTCCATATAACAGTAGTGTCTGCCTTTTAACTTTATATTGTTTTGAGCATAACTTCATCAGACTTCATGAACTGTTGCAAATCTGCCTTATAACCGAAAGTCTGAACAAGCATGGTTGAATTAAGATCCAGCGTATGGCTTAAAAAACTGGTTCTCATTTCCATAACAGATTTTCTAACCAAAACATTCTATTTACATAGGAAATCTTTGTTCTTTATTTAAAAAAAAACAAAGAACAAAACAAAAACAAAAAAAATTGAAACCCATGATGACCGCCTGGTAGCCGTACTGAAAGACACTGTAGAACTGTCTTATATAGCTGACTGAGGGTTTCATGGGAAAGGGTGGTGGTATCTCAAGTACCTGTAGACTTGCCAGGCCCATTACATGTATTAAGTACAGTTACGCTAACTTCATGTAAGCATTTAAAAATTCTTATTTTATAATTTGATAAACTTTGATACACTTTTAATATTGCAAATCTGCCAAATAAAACTATCAAAATCTATTGCACGGTTTTTTAAGGGTGGTTCTCCTTTACATCACTGTTCCTCTCACTGAATCTTTCACTTTATATAAGAAATCCCTATTCCTAAGTTTTGATAACAAAAAACATTACAAGCAAATTGAAACCCATGATGACAGACTGGTGCGCGAACTGAAAGACGCTGTTGAACACCTTTAATAGCTGACTGAGGGTTTCATGTTCAATTTAGAACTTTATTAAAAGAGAAGGACCAAGTATGTCTGAATTTGAATTTGTTGTTCTTGCCAAATGGGGAGGAATATAGACATTGGCTTGTGTGTATATCTGTCTAACACAAAACCTTTTTACGGCTATATCTCAGAAACTATATAATTTATCAACATGAAACTTCTTAAGTGTATGGATATTAGTGCTGCAACAATATATCGGTATATATCGCAATACGCAATCCGCATCTTGTATTGCGATACGATTTTCATTATACCGGTACGAAAATTTTACAAAAATTCATTCACATTTCGTCCAGAAAAGCCATCCGAAACAATGATAACAAGGTAACCTAAACAAAGCAGTGTACATTTTTTTTTTCGTAAAAATAGCATTCTGAAAGTGTATTATACAGAGTAGCGTTGTTACATCGGAGCATTCGTTCGATGCTTTTGAACAGATTATCGTTGAATTAATTGCGCACAGCTGTAAATGTTTCATTCGATTCTGAATTGAGCATTATAAAATTTGTTATCCGAATTGCGGAAATACGCTTCCAAATTTTAATACAATGCAACAAAAAAAAATTCTAGCGTCAAATAAAAAGTGCTTTATCCTTTGTCTAAATAAAAAGCGCGCGAAAATTATACAGACATGTAGAACGTCGCATGGAAAGTATGGGTGTATTTTGTGTTGTATAAAAACGGGAACATCACGTCAGGTGAATTACGCGTGTTCAGTGGGAAAAACGCCCCTGTTGGACGTTATTTCATCACATCTTTAAATACTAACGAATGCTTAAATGTATTTGATACTTAAGAAAATTTGCGAATGTTTGTGTTTCTTGTTATTATTGAGCACATTTATAGTAAATATATACCAGAATTTGCTTTAAAACTGGATATACGTGATTTTCGGATAATTGGCAAGTTATAATTTTGGTACAAGTTAGCAATATTTAAGAAATAGTTAACTCCACTGAGGTCCCTATGGCATTATAGTGACCAGCCAGGCAGCCACAAACCATATATGGACCGAAGCCGTAGGTTGAGGTCCATATTCAGTTTTTGGCTGCCTGGCTGGTCACTATAATGCCATTGGGACCGAAGTGGAGTTCACTTTTTCTTATATTACACCGAAGAGTCTCCCCTTTACCATTGTACAGTGTTGTACGATTGTTTATGGTTTAAAAGAGATAAACTGAAGAATTTCGCAGGAATAATGACGTCATTTCGTTAAAAAATGACGTCATTTTACAGTTAAACAGTGCAAATTTAGTGGTGTGTAGCCCCGAACGGTCCATATACAAAAAATAGTGACCGGTCCATATACTACTAGGTTCCTCTATCTCATTTTACAGACTGAAACCGGTCATATAGATATAGAAGGACCAATATCTCTGAGGTGTAATATATTGCGATATATTGCAATACGGGTTTTTGAACTGACAATATATTGCAATACGGTTTTTGGCGTATTGTTGCAGCACTAATGGATATCAAGGAGGAGAAGTGCCATGTGCAAGAAACATAAACCTACACTTGTTTAATGAGAGTTATTGCCCTTTGTTTTTTTATATGATAATTTTTTGCATGGCTCTATCTCAGATACCATGAACGATTTCAACATGAGCCTTCGTGGATGTATTGATATCAATGAGAAGTGCCATGCTTAAAAACCATAACCCTTCACTATCTTAAATAAGAGTTATTGCCTTTGTTGTTTTTGTAAGATGGAACTTTTCAGGGCTATATCTCAGGTATGATTCAACATTTCAACATGAAACTTCATGGGTGTGTAGATAGACAATGAAGAGAATTGCAATTCTGTACAAAAGTTTATGTGGTGGTGGTGGTTCGGGGGGGGGGGGTATCAATTCAATGATTTTGCTTGTTGCCTTACTGATAAATGTTTTATAATTGGTGAGAAAACTACTACCATGTACCAGTTACTCCCTGGCATTTAATGTTATTGAACTGATACAGGCTTTCTTGTTAAAATGTGTGTACTTGCAATGACCTAGTATTGCCCAAGAATTCTGAGCCCATGAGACAATGTCATGATTGCCCAGAATAGTTGAAGGGGAACAGTTCCAAGAGAAATTAGTATATAATTTTCCCAAATGGCACCTAAACATTCCCAATTAAAAGTTAAAAAAAACCCCACCAACTTTAAGTTCATCTCCCATCTAGATTCTATGAGTTGAACCATAGTACAGTCCAACCTGCCAATAACGAACACTCAAGGGATTTGGTAGTTGTGGTCTTTGTTCACAGGTAGTCTTTATTCGCAGGGTCGATTGAAACTTTGCAAAATATGCTAGTAGGTTTTTAACTGGTACCGTATCTGTGTATGTGCTCTATTGTTTAAATGCGTGAATACTAATGCATGTATAATGTAAAAAGGATTGAAAACACAGTTTGTTTTATATGTACATGTATTATTTCAATTCACAATATGAAAATTTAATGTACCAGACAGAAAATCAACATACGTCATGAACTTGCACTTGGATGCCATAATGGTTAACTTTAACTGACAATTTACTTATCTATAATCTATGCACGTCGTATCACGGAGAAATGTTAAGAAAGGAATGAATAAAAAAATGTATGTGTGTAATTGGCATCGTAATTGTAACGAAACCATAATTTTCATTAACAAGTTGATATAAGCCCCAAACTTTTCTTTGATATTTTTGGCAACTATTCCATAAATAATCGCGAGCCACTAAAATAAATTGGCAGCGTCTTACACCTTCGACAAAAGGTCAAATGCATAAAAGAAGCAGGCGGCTAACAATTAGCAAAGTGAACATACAAATAAACAAAAACAGCTATCGAATTAAGTATTAATTAACAATATCTTTATAGCGACCGACCAGTGATCTGGTAAGATGTTTATCACATGACTATCACAGCATCATGGTGGCCATTGTTTTAAGAAGAGAATGACTATCAAAATGTTTGTCTTTAATAGGCATCGTAAATGATATGAAACCGTTAATTTCCTTAATGAGTTTATGAAAGCCCCAAATTTGTCTTTGATATTTTCGGCAATTAGTACATTAATCGTGAGTCACTTAAATACAAAGGCAAATTTTTACACTTATGACAAACTGTCAAATGCATTAAAGAAGCAGGCAACTACCAATTAGCAATGCATGTTAAATAAACAGACAACTGCTATCGAGTGCAATAAACTGTCACTTGCCAATATCTCCATAGCGACCGACAAATCCACTGGTAAGAGAAAATTGAGATTGGGGAATGTAAAAGGGTGGTCGTTGGTCTTTGTTGACAGGTGGGCTTTATTCGCAGGTTCAATATATAGTGAAATCGTTCGGGAGGAAATCGGTGTGGTCGTTATTGACTGTTGGTCGCTATTAACAGGCGGTCGCTCGGGCAGGTTGAACTGTATATGTAATATTGAAAGCACTTATTCTCAAATTTTCAAGTATCTGTTAGCAAAAAAAACAACAATATCTTTTTCTCGAATTTAGTCAAAACGACCCAATTTTTCCCAATCCAAATGGACCAGGCCTGTTATTGAAATGGTGAAAAAAACACCCTGTAAATTTCAGGGTGGTGGTATGTACCATGGTGATGTGTCTATTTCAGGGCGGAGGAATACCATGGTGATGTGTCTATTTCAGGGCGGTGGAATACCATGGTGATGTGTATATTTCAGGGTGGTGGTATGTACCATGGTGATGTGTCTATTTCAGGGCGGTGGAATACCATGGTGATGTGTATATTTCAGGGCGGTTGTATATACCATAGTGATGTGTATATTTCAGGGCGGTGGTATATACCATGGTGATGTGTATATTTCAGGGTGGTGGTATATACCATGGTGATGTGTATATTTCAGGGTGGTGGTATATACCATGGTGATGTGTATATTTCAGGGCGGTGGAATACCATGGTGATGTGTATATTTCAGGGTGGTGGTAAATACCATAGTGATGTGTATATTTCAGGGCAGTGGTATATACCATGGTGATGTGTCTATTTCAGGGCGGTGGTATGTACCATGGTGATGTGTCTATTTCAGGGTGGTGGTATGTACCATGGTGATGTGTCTATTTCAGGGCGGTGGAATACCATGGTGATGTGTCTATTTCAGGGCGGTGGAATACCATGGTGATGTGTATATTTCAGGGTGGTGGTATGTACCAGGGAGGGCCAGGCCTGTACGGAGCAGCTCCACCCCAGCAGCAGCAGCAGCCCACACTGGAGATCACGTACGTCTACATCCCGGAGACCACAGTGGGCGCTGTCATAGGCACCAAGGGAACCAACATCAAAAACATCATGAGATTATCTGGAGCAAGAATCAAGGTAGGCAGTTTGAGATGCGTTTTAATGGGATGTTTGTTGTTGATATATAATGTTCGGTGTATAATCTTTCGAA